>NW_024723833.1:608349-755849 GCF_018991925.1 Homarus americanus
ACTGCACCCACACCTTATGTCTCCATGAAGCTACTGTGTGATGTGTTCAGGGACAGAATAATTTCAAAGGACATTTGGCTACCATGGTTGCCAGATTTTACACCCCCATGATTATTATCAGTGGGGAGCAATGAAAGGCACAGTTTACAAACACAATCCTCAAACATTCCCTGAACTGAAGGAAGCCATCGCAAATTTCATCAGGAACATCTCTCCAATTGAATTGTCGCGTGTCTTTGCAAACAAGATAAGATGTGTAGATGTGTGTCTACAGGCACATGGGTGCCATTTCCAACATTTGCTGTAACTTTAGTAAGTATAGGAAATGTACTTGTATTAATGTAGAGAGACTCACCGTCTACAGTAGGTGCACGGTGACTTTTGGCTTACCCTGTATATACAGAAAAGATCCCTGCTTATCATCTCCTTGTTCACCCTCTCAGTGTTGCTATTTTTCATTGTAGCATCATTGGCTGTCATCTGTTACTGTATAATTACTGTACTTTGTGTTGTGGAAGAAAACATTGATTTCAATATTTTATGAATATTAAATAATGCTATAGCTCCTACCATCAGCCACAGTGACCTGCATGAGTATTAAAATTGTGATTTTCCCCTTGATAAAACTTTGCTCCAGCACACATGGACCAAGTTCTCATCATTGCCTTTAAGGCTCATCTATTCACTTCCCCGTACAAATATTTGTGGACGATGCCAAGTTATTAAGGGAAATTAAGAACCAAACAGACTGTGAAGCACTACAGAAAGATCTCTATCAGCTTCAAGAGTGGTCGAAGAAATGGCTGGTAAAATTCAATGTCATGAAGTAACACAAAATTGTACCAACAGTATGGAAGCATATCACATGTCCCAATGGGATGAAGAAACAGCATTAATAGAGACAGAATGTGAAAAGGACAGTGAACTGAAGAGTTCTCTGGCCATTGTGAGAAAGTGAATCAAGTAACTAAGCTAATAGGCCTTATAAGAAGGTTGTTCAGATATCAAGACGGTCCGTGCCTCGTGACACTCTTCAAGAGTGAGGTGCTTCCCCGCCTGATCCCCAATACAGTATATGCCGAAGACTGTCAGTTGATTGAAAATGTCCAATGAAGGGCCACCAGACTGGTGCCTGCACTATGGCACCTGTTACCCAGCAAGATTAAAATGCTTGCAACTGCCTAGCTTATACTACTAGATGGGCAAGAGGTAACCTAATTGAAGTTTATAAACATCTCGGAGGGTACTTAGTCGAGTGTCCATACCTGAAGCTGGCAAAAGACTGCAAGGGCTCACAGCTCAAGTTTGAAGAAGCCACAAGTCCAGAAAATTGTGAGGGCAAATTGACTGACATTTCGTGCAGGCACAAATACATTCTGGAGCCAGTACATGTCTAGGACTGTACTTACCAACAGTGCATAACAGAGATGTGGCCGATCACCCAAGCAGCTAACGAGCCGATCAGTGGCAAAGAGGATAAAAGTAAAAAGTTATCACCTACGACACTCCTTAAGTCAGCTCATCAGTGTCCCTGAAGGAGAACACAAGCCTTCTGTGAGAGAAATTTAGCAGTTATAATACAGTGACCCCTCGTTTAACGAACACCTCGGTTAACGTAATTTCGATTAACGAACTGCCTTCCATAAGGATCTTCAATTCGTTTAACGAAAAAAATTTCGCTTAACGAACTTCTTACGAACCGACCTCAACATGTTTTCGCTTGCACTGACCGGGCAACCAGCTTTAGTATCAGTCCGCCAATACATTAATCGGTTCTAGGGCTTAAATTCCTTACTATTTTTGTAAATATCAAGAAGTTTATACTATTCAATAATTTTAAAAGTTTAATATTCAATTTTTTAGTCATTTTAACAATTATTGAACATAATTGAAGGTAAAGTGACTAGTTTAATGCGCGGCATCCAGCCTCTTAACACAGCAAACAGGCGTCAGTCTCTCTCTGTTTTCACTGGAGGTAACATCTTGCTTGAGACTCTCTTCAACTAAACGCTTTTTTTCTGTGTTTCCAAGCAAATTATTGGTCATTTTGAAAATTATTTTACATATTGACAATATATAGTGCAGTGCAGTGTTACTTTAAAGAAAATATTCTTTATTTACAGCTAGTTTAACTTTGAAAAATACGTGTTGCCATTGTTTGAATCCAGCATGGGGCCTAAGAGATCAAGAAATGTGATTTCAATCCAAATAAAGCAGGAAATAATAAAAAAACACGAACAAGGTATTAAATCAAATGCGCTATGCAAAGAATATGGCATGTCGGCATCAACTGTGTCGACAATTCTTGCACAAAAAGACAAATTTAAGGAAGTGAACGTGAGAGACAAATCTACAAGAGTATTTAAAAGTAGATCCCTAATCGTAGAAACTGAGAGGTTACTTATCATCTGGATTAGGGAAAAACAGATGAAAGGTGATTCAGTTTCTGGTGATTTCATTTGTGAAAGAGCCAGGGAGATTTATGAACATTTAAAGACAGATCAACCTGGTTCTTCAGGAACAGAATTTGAAGATTTTCGGGCTAGCAAAGGCTGGTTCGAAAAATTTAAGAAAAGAAGTGACATTTTAAGTATTGTTAGGCATGGTGAAGCTGCTAGTGCTGATAAAGAAGGGGCAGCAAAGTTTTTAATTGAATTTAAAAAACTGATGGAAGAAGAAAATTATCTTCCACAGCAAGTGTTCAATGTTGACGAAACTGGGCTGTTCTGGAAAAAGATGCCCAAAAGAACATTCATCACCAAGGATGAAGCCTCTTTACCTGGGCATAAACCCATGAAAGACCGTCTCACTCTATTGCTTGGTGCCAATGCTTCAGGGGATTTCCGACTGAAGCCTATGCTTGTCTACCACTCTGAAAACCCCAGGGTGTTCAAGCAACAGAAAGTGGTAAGAACAATGCTTGGAGTTTATTGGAAGTCCAACCGTAAGGCATGGGTGACAAGACAGTTCTTTAATGAATGGGCTGTTGATGTGTTTTGCCCCTCTGTCAAGAGCTACCTAACCACCAATAAACTTCCTTTAAAGGCTCTTCTCCTCATGGATAATGCTCCTGGTCATGACCCTGACCTTGCCAGAAATTTGGAGTATAAATTTGACTTTGTGAAAGTGTTGTTTTTGCCTCCAAACACTACATCACTCATACAGCCAATGGACCAGAATGTGATCAGCAACTTCAAGAAGTTGTACATGAAGAAAATGTTTAGGAGGTGTCATCAGGCAACTTCCATTGATCCTGAACTAACACTGAAACAGTTCTGGAAGACACAATTCAACGTCCTGGAGGCTGTAAAATTGATTGTGTCATCATGGCAAGAAGTCTCCAATAGAACCCTCAATTCTTCATGGAAAGCACTGTGGCCATCAGTAGTCCATGATTTTGAGGGATTTGAGGATGACACAGAGTTGGACCAGGAGATTGTGTCCATTGGTCAGTCATTGGGTCTTGAAGTGGAGGAGAAGGATGTGGAAGAGCTTGTGATGTCTCATGAGGAGGAACTTACTCCTAATGACTTGAAGGAACTGGATGAGATGTTACGGGTAGAGGCTGACAGTGGTGAGGAGGAAATTGAAAGTGATGACCATATGTCAGCTAAACAGTTGAAAGATGTGATTTACCACTGGGAGAAGTTCAGGGAACTGGCTTCAAAGCACCCAGAAGTGGAAAAAACTGAACTAACTTTGTGTCATGTTGAGGACTCAGTGGTCTCCTTCTTTAAACATAAGTTAATGGTGAGGAGGACAGATGCCCCACAGACCACAATTGACACTTTCTTCAGTAAAAGGCAGAGGGAACAAGATGCTAGCCCTCAGCCTTCCACTTCAAGAAGGAGAGAGGATGTTCATGGTGGAGAATCTGTCAGTCCAGAGGTTCCTGACATTTTCATGGAAGGTGACTCACCTTCCAAGAAGCAGTAAAATGCTTCTCCTCCACCTCCACTTCCTTCTCTTCTCCCTTCTCCTCCTGCACCTCCCACTTCAAATGCACATCATCACCATCATCCAGGAGCCTTCTACATACACACCTCAAAGTAAGTAAATTTTTCCGCCATTTTTGTTGAAGTTAGGAAATTTTCGGTGAGCTGGAACCAATTACCCAAAAACCCATTGAAACAATGGTTTCGGTTAACGAACGTTTCGGTTAACGAACGACCTTTTGGAACGGATTGAGTTCGTTAACCGAGGGGCCACTGTATATCAAGAACCTACAGTATTTACATTTATCATTATTATGAAAAAAAATGATTCACATTTAGTGTTACAGTAGAAAGTCGATATAACATAAGATATGTTCCAAGAGAGTTCGCTTTAAACCGAATTCGCACTATATCGAAGTGTTGCTTCAATGGAATAATTTAGTTTGGTACTTGAGAGAAACACAAAATATTAAAAAGACTAAGTCTATACCCAGATGCACCTCAGCCCATCTCCTAGAATAAACAAAACATTGTTTTTGTAGTATTATGTTAAAAAACAATCATAAATCAACACAGCTAAAATCAAGGGATGCGAAATGGTCCGTTTACTAGCGATCAGCTGATGTGAGAGAGTGGTCGCGCTAGCGCCGTGCTCCACCCGCCTCACCAAGCACTTTCACTTTCCTCTCAACTTAGTTTTCAATTACTTTATGCTATCAAAAATAGATTTCACTCAACTTTAGTTAGGCAATTCATCATCTGAAGATGCAGAGCCCAACTGTCCAAATTGGTGCCCCACACTTGAAGCACCATTTCCTCGCTGCAGTGCTTCCAGCACCTTGATTTTCTGCTACAGTGTAATTGTTTGCCTTGACTTCTTGGCCTTTGGGGTAGTTAATGATGTAGTAGCTGGCCTCTTGGACATAGTGGCGATGGTTGATGCACGTGGTAGAGGGAGATAGTGTCACACAATATGTCCGTTTACTAGAGCGTCAGTGTGAGAACTGAGTATGTGGGAGGGTGGCAGGCAATCGTGTAGCATGCCCAGAGATGCTTCTGGCAGTAAACATCAGGCGCAAAATCTAAAAGTGTGAATTTTCATATGATGCGCCAGATTGACTCGCGTAAAATAGGAAAGATTCGTTTTAAATTAATTCATTGTCCTTAATTGTAGGTGTCACTTTAAATCAATAATTTTAAATTGAATCTCTTTAAATCAATGTTCTATTGTATTTTATTTAAAGTCACACTTTCCCGGAATACAATGTATGATGGCAAGCAGGGACCTCCTGTATGGTACTGTATACCCAAACCAGAATTATTAATTAAGATGCAAAGGAAATGAAGATCATTACAGTAAAATCCTGTTTTTACTAAGTGGCTTGGGATCGAATTAATTCCATATAAAAGAATTTTCCTTATAACCAGTATTGGATAGTGAAATTATATAGTGAAATACATACACAAAAATATGAATGACCTTGAAAAATAAACATGTAGACTTATGTTTTTCTTCATTAACAAATTAATACTGTACACCTTATACATAATATCAATACAAAATTACTGCACACTGTACAACCAGCTGACCTGGCTGCCGCTGTCTCTGTGCAATTTAATGGCTGTAACTCACAAACTTCTGTGCTGTTATTTATCACTATTACTGTATTTTTCTTTAGCTACAACGTTATAAGATAATCTAATATTAGGTTAACTCCCTTTCTCCCAACAGACAACTACACAGTGACCTTTACCCCCTTGGCAACTCCACCCCCTGTGACAATTATTCCCAGTGACTTTTACCCCCTGGATACCCCCTGGACAACCCCCCCCCCCCCCTTGTGGCATTGTGAGATTTACCCCACATGACTTTCATCCCCAGACAACTCACACGGACATGGTGCATAACTTATAACTATGTCACCTATAGTAGTCAGAGCAGAGTGATGCATGTTGGATCTTGTTCGAACATTTCAGCTGCTGACCTTCAGGTATGGAGACCCACCAACACAGCTCGAAACATTTACGAGAGAAATTCTGGATATTGGTTTGGGTGTTTAATTAGTAAAGAAATTGCCCAACCTTACACTATGATATAGGAAATGTGTGAAAAATACAGGGCTTCTTCTCTGATGAAAATAAAGGAGATATTTGAAGAAATGAAACAAGAAAAGGCAGAGTAAGATAAAATCAAAGGGAAGCAAAGACATAGCGAAAAAATATGAAGATTATACTCTGAAGGATAGTGGGATTACAGAGTTTACATCCCAGATAACAAGTAATTGCATTGTGAATTTGGCATCAGTGAGAAAGAATCACTCCCACAAAAAGGCATCTTATCTATTAGGAAATTGAATTCAACTTGCTTGTTCATTAAAAATAATACATTTTCAAAATGTAAGTGAATACAGAAGCACAACATTTATATTTAACCCTGCAGAGTCAAAGTTAGAATTCTGATGTTTTGATACTGGGTCACCCTCGACATAAATATAAAATAATGTTAATTACCTATGGCTGTTTTGTCGAGATGTTTTATAACTATAACAGCTGTCTTCGGGAGCCAGAGTTACTCAGCCAACTAAGGTGTGGGGGTTAGAGTCAAGATCAGCCCCAACAAGATCAGTTGGGGATTAATTAGAATATATGAACCACTCTCTCCTCCTATTACCATATATGGTAAGCAGTGTGCATCCCTGCAACAATCCTGCAAAGAATTATGAGCAGTGGATCAACCAGCTTCAACAAGGAATATATGTGTCATTTCTTACCTTAGCATTTGTCAAGAGTTACTTACAGTCTAGGCCACACAGTCACTAAGATTTCCTGAAAGTGAAACAGTTTTCCAAAGTGTTTTTGACAAGTCGTCTATAATGCGGCTGATAGGTGTAACTCAACTTTGACTCCTATCTCTAAAACACCCCCTTGGGTTCTGGTTATAGGCAGTGAGTAAGGCTAAAATTCTTATTAATTCATCACTGCTATTGTTGTAAGGGTGTCTGAATTGTGACCCCACAAACATGGCTGGGTTAATAAGAGATCCCCCAGTCTGGTCTCAGTCATAAAATGGAATTTCACGATCTATAACCATTTCTGAGTGCAAATATCTATAAAATACATTCTTCTAATAAAGAAAATAGCTGTAAACAAGAACCATATCAGTCAAGATGCTGTACTTATATTACAAAATGTATTCTAATAATACCTAAGTATAGAACTAGTAACTTGGTCTTTGGATGGCAATTTACACATTTCTTCTTTTTCTTTAATGGTTTGTTATACAAATGTCATCACATATCATCAAGTCCAAAATATATTACTTGACAAATGTTGTCTATTATTATCTGCTACCAGAGGCCTACATACATGGAATATTTCCATTCTAAATTGTGATGAATACTTTCCTATACTTATCATATGATACTTTAAGCAATCTTAAGCCATATCAACATTTTAAATTTACAATTATGGTAATTCCATCTTCATATATCTACAGAACTGTATTCCATGCACCCAACAGCACATGAATCCCCAAAACACAGAGACAAAGGTCTATTACTTGTCACATCACACTATACACTGGGGAGGTAGGGACGGAGACAGCTATGAAACGAGGATCCTCCAATCATATCGCATATTAGCTGAGTGGGTAGCAGGTGGGATTGGTGGCTCCTCCAAGGACCAGCTGCCCTTAGTGTCCTGAGCAGCAAAAGCAAATGAGCAGTAGGGGATCTGTTGGGAGGTTAAGGTTGAAGTTAACTGGTAAAAGATTATTAGCTTAGAAAAGTGAATGTTATTACTGGTGACATATATACAGTAAGATGCTAGCTCTTTAGTATCAGTTACAACAATACAGAAAGGGAATGGAAGGATAAATTTGAAGATAAGAATGTCTTCATTAATGAGTCAAGAATAACACATCATTATGAAAAACATTATTATGGTCCGTGGCAAAGAAGATAACATCTCCAAGCTACAGAGCCATAGATATATTTTGTCTGGATATTGCTTATTTACAATACACAATATACATACAAAATTCTCTTTAAAATATACTGTAATGTTAAGCATTCCAACTAAATAGTGAAAATGCACGAAACAAAACACACAAGATCCAGAATGGAAAACCAGTGAACAGAGGAGAGCCAAACTAGCCACCATGCTACAAATTGTAAAGAAAGAAGCGCATTCATTTATATGAATGCTTTAGTATTATACTAGATTATTAAAAAAACAATCTTTAATATTACAAACAAAAGTACAAGTGGCTCAAAACTAAAATGTCAATTAACTAGAGACACATGATAACATTATTTTACATATAACTTCCTGCTTTATTCATTGCTTGTGAAGTCATTTATTCAAGTAAATACAGAGCTACATATATACTGTAATTACAGCTGTAAAATGTACTGTAACTCGCTATGTTTTTTTTTACTATAATTCTGTAATAAACTTTAAATTCTTACACTGATATTTTCCATTAAAATCTTTGCAAAAACTGAAAAGAGAGTTAATCTAGCACTGATACACATAAGAAATTAGAGGTGTGGTTAAGTTCGCTTGTAGCAACACCTAAAATTCTCCACACACGACTGCTAGTTTTATATACAGTACTGTACAATACTATATATTTACTGGTTAAATGAGAGTTTTCTGTATTAGTTATGCAGGAAATTTATGTCAAGTTCAAAATGTTAATAAAGAATAATATATACAGTAACTGTATTTCTAATTAAATTTTCTTCAAAGTTTAAGACCAAACGATGAAGGATAAATTGTGGTTAACAAACACATATGCTATTTTGCAACATTATACAAGCAGGCAGGTCATATCAGAACACCACAATAAAGTACAATATGCACATGACCTTGATCTGTAGTAAACAGCCAGTTAAAGTGAACAACACACCGGGAACAGTACTATTATACAAGGGTACATGCAAATTTTAATGTCAACACAATAACAGTGACATATATTGCCACTTTATAAAATGCCAAAATATATGTATGTATGTATGTATCTTTTCATGGCCCTCTAACATTCATCTGTGTCAATCATTCCATTCCATTTCCAACATGTACAGTATTTAAGAAATAAAGCTAATACCCACTGTCCTATACCTCATCACAATTTATGTCTGGGTGAGAATAACAAATTTTGGTCGTTATTCATTTCAATAGTACTACTTTATCCTTCAGAAATTCACAATACCTTTAAAGAACAAAGTTGTGGCAACCCTCAAGACTTGTACATGAAAACATGGAGAGGACAATAAACCCTCACAAGTTTGGTTCTTGTAAGAGTAACATTTTGTATGTCAGAAAAGCAATAATTGAGAAAGTGCTGTATAACCATTCATTATTTGGTAAAGGACTTATATTGAGAAAATAACATCGTAAAATTACTAAACATGTGTAAATACTGTATATATAATGGACTAATAAAGCATTAATTATAGTACTGTACAGGTACAGTACTTGACACCATATGTACTGTACAGTACATACTGTACTGTACAGTACTACCTGTATACAATGCACTGCAGCTTCAAATTAAATAAAATTTCGCTACTGTAAATACTGATTCAAGTTCATCAGCAATGTAATTGTTGCTGTGGCAATGAACTTAAGATTGAAATTTTTACAGTATACAATATAATTTTTCCTTCCTCTCTAATTATTATAAGTGAATCTTTATGACTTCAGCAAATATGTTTTTCTAAAAAGGAGGGTGAAATTTTAAATAATAAAGTGGCACTGATAACTTAATAATGACCCAAGACTACAATTGTATGAAAATGTAAGTTATCAGACACTTTCCATAAAGCACCAAATGTTTACAACGACCAAACTATCTCAAGTACAAATACTTTCCTAACACAGTTGACATGTATCAGTTCTCTCACAGGTCATTCCATGAAAAACAACAAAACACAAATAGAACAAATTTAATGGTCATGCATCAGGTTCCAGTACTACTATGTATAAAACTACGTATTACTTATTAGTGAACGAGATCTATCATATTGATGTTCTGAATGAATTTTGTTCACCTAATATAAACTATGCAAATCAAATCAAGTTAAAATCAAGTATTCCGAGAAATTTAATACATTATAATAATAATAATAATAATAATAATAATAATAATAAAATAATAATAATAATAATAATAATAATAATAATAATAAAAATAATAATAATAATAATAATAATAATAATAATAATAATAATAATAATAATGGATGCCCAAGGGCCACCTAGGCATGAATTTGCTTAAGGTGTAGTAGCTGTTGCCAACCCAACAACATCACCCTGAGTTAACGAGCTGCATGACCCAGTGTCAAGGAATAGTCCGAGAAGACCGGACAACTGGCCAACTGCACTGGCTAACCATTACCCCAGAACACGATTCACAAATTGATTAACATCCAGGTTCCCAATTACTGCTGGGTAGACTGAGGAAAATGGCGTAAGGAAACTTGCCCATAGTTTCACCCTGCCCGGGGATCTCACCGGGGTCTGCTCGCTTGTGAGGTGAGAAAGCTGACCATTACACCACAGGTCACCACATGTATATATACAGTACTTTATATGTATATCTCATCAGTCCATATAGCACGCAGACTTCCATATACAAACAATACCTCACTATTGGGAATCGAACCCTGGACCTTTGTGCGTGAACAGGGATCACTACCTAGGATTGCTTTTGTTGTCCTTTTTTTTTGTGTGTGTGTTGTAATGGTCAGCATGCTCACCTCACAAGCGAGCGGACCCGGGTGCGATCCCCGGGCAGGGTGAAACTATGGGCAAGTTTCTTTACGCCATTTGCCTCGGTCTACCCAGCAGTAATTGGGAACCTGGATGTTAATCGATTTGCGGATCGTGTTCCGGGATAATGGTTAGCCAGTGCTGTTGGCGAGAGTTGTCCGGTTTTCTCGGACTATTCCTTGACACTGGGTCATGCAGCTCGTTAACTCAGGGTGAGGTTGTTGTGTTGGCAGTCCCCGGGTTATGTACGAGTTCTGCTTTTATGGACGTTCTTAAGACGATAAGTAGGAAATGCACTTAAGTTGAAACACATACCCTATACAAACAATACCTCACTAGCCAGGAATTAAACCGTAGACCTCTGCGTGTAAACAGGGACCGCTACCACCATGCCACAAGGACAACAAAAGCAATCCTAGACTTTATTTCACACAAAGCCTGTTCATTCATCTTTTTTAAGCACATAGTTGGAACGGACAATCCCCGATGGAGGTTCACATTGCTTAAAAAAGATGAATGAACAGGCTTTGTGTGAAATAAAGTCTAGGATTGCTTTTGTTGTCCTTGTGGCATGGTGGTAGCGGTCCCTGTTTACACGCAGAGGTCTACGGTTTAATTCCTGGCTAGTGAGGTATTGTTTGTAGATGGAAGTCCGCGTGCTATATGGACTGATTAGATACATACCCTATGTGCATACTATATTTACAGAACATTGTTTAAAATCCCATTATATCATAGCTTGAGTCCTTATATACATCCAAAATCACTTAATTAAAGAGGAAATGAACGACAAAACACAGTAAAAGAAAGTAAAAATAAGTCGTGAGGTAAAGGTAGTAGGCAGCTATCAAACTGGGAGGTACTACTGCCTAGAAAGATATTGGAAGCATGTGTTGTCTAATGTACCTGGGTGGGCTAATCCCTATAAAAAAAAATCAAAATTTAAAGTTTAACTTCATGGAATCTCACTCATATCAGCAGATGTTCATAAGTCGGACATACATAATCTGGGAATATATACTCTTTCACTCACATAAGTTCTTCCCACTATTTAGTAGGGTGGCTGAAATCAAGAGCAAAAATAGTCCCTCCCTTCACTCAACTTCATCCATTCACTCTAACTGTTGTGCCATCTCATGTACTGCTCTCTGCTGCCTCCTAGATGTACATCTCCTTAACTTCTAGTACTGTACAATATTTCCTTCACCCCATCCTTCCATCACCTCCTATCATCCACCTCTGAATTATACAAATGTTTTACCAATCTCTTGCTTCCCATTCTATTTTGCTTGTCCATACATCCCGAGCACACCCTGGTCATCACTCTGTCAACTTATCCATCTAATTTTAGTTTTTCTTATTCCTAGCATCTTATTCATCCAACTTGTTACTCCCAAACAAGTTATTTTTGTCACTTGTAACCTGCTTCTTCCTCATGTATCCAGAGTCCATGCTTTACACCCCCCTAGTACAGTAAGGTCAGCTCACCAATGCCTCTTTATCTCTGCTTCCCCTGACACATTTCTCTCTCCATACGTCTCTTAATGCCACTACAGGTATTGGTTTCTTCCTCTCCTTTACCCTTACTCAGGTCATCACATCCACTCAAAAATATCTAAGACACTTCACTTCCTCTTTTTTATCTCCATTCAAGCTTATATTTATTTAACGTTGTCGTCCTTCTCAATTAATTTTTATCACTATACTTTTGAATCACATTTATGACTAACTTTCTCCTAGTACTGTACAGATTCTTTTAAACACGCATGCACACACACACACGCGCGAACGCACACTCACACAAACACAGTCAGATTTCAAGTGATATCCATAAATTAAACAAATGTTACATTGTAATTACTAATGATGCAAAGATGGTCAGTAAGAGCATAAACATAGAGGTGACTATGTCCTGCCAGGTACAGTAATTAAGTAATAACTGCTGATGCAACTTTAATTAATATGACTAAAAAATTTGGCTAAGAACAGAATCAATAGATAAGAGGAACTATCAGAGTTATGAAGTGCCGTGTACTGTACATTATTAGTCTCTGTGAACTAGACCATATTTAAGTGCAGCCTTGTTCCTACAGGGCATGGTAGTGAAATATCCTCTAGTATTGCATATATAATTATCAATGACAGTCCTGGTGATGGGCAAATGAGAAGAAAAATAATCAAACATCGTCAGCTATAAGTTCAGTACAAAATAAATGAATTAAGAGGATTAATTAATATAAGATTCTTAAGAAAAAAGTTTCATATCCTTGGTAGATAAATTGTGTTCATATTCCTGTGTGTTGGGCCAATTGGTATTGTATTTCATGCAGAATGAATGAATATTACTTAAAGATTACAGTACCTGTACCTACCAGAACATGTATTTTAGTCATTATGGGCATGCACCGTACAGTAGATACTGTATGTGGAAAACTGGACTAATATGTACTGTATTGTATCGTGTACAACTGGTGTGAAAGTAAAATGAAAATACTGTATGACAGTTAAACAAATGTAACTTTTTCTTTTGAATTCATGCAAGATTCATCCCACTATGATGCAGGGTGGCTGGAATCATGGCCAAACACAGGTTCCTTCCTTCACTTGCCGTTTGTTTTTCTTACTACAGTAATACAGAAAGAAACGACATTTATGTGCTATTGTGGCACAAATAATTAGACAATTCCCTCCAAATACTACAATTGCCTTTATACAAAATAAGTACATGTGGTAATGGTGGTTGTAATATTTCCTACAGAGATAATTCATCCCGTAATTATATCTTAATAACAAAGCTACAATAATGTACTTGACAAGCACAAAAAACTTATATTCTCAGGAGTACAAAATACATATAAGCAGACTCAATAGTAGTTACATACACTTGCGCTAAATAAGAAATACAAGTTATAACTAAACAACCACATATTGAATCTAATGTTGAAAAGAATAAATGAATAAAGCGGCAAACATTCCTAGTTTTTTCTACGATAATTATTCAGTGTTTTTGATGGTAAGCTGCTGTAGTTCAGTGATCTCTCCAATAGTATGATGGTGATTAAAAAATAAATAAAAAGTAATTTTTGTGTGTGTAAATATATACCTTTACAGTCGGCCCTTAACATACGCGGGTTTAGCATACACGGATTTGCAAATACGCAAATTGCCCCGCCGGAGGAATATTCTGTACATTGAAGTAATTGAAGTACATTCAAATCGCGCACCATTCAACCCGTGCACGGCACCGAACACAGGACACCGCCCGCTCCCGCAACCTCACACACACACGCATAGCTCTCCCTCACTCAGTCAGTCTCGCTGTAACCACGCTTGTGTTGACATCAGCATTGTAGTTGCAAAAATATTACATTTCCGTGAAAGTATTATATCAAGCACAGTATGAATAGAATAAATATCACTAGCATAACAGTATTTTAACCGAAAACTATTATAAAAACGAGTAACATCTCTTGAACATCGGAAGGTTAGGTAAAGTCTTTTGTTTTCGTCATGCATTTTATCCTATTTTACATTGAAATACATTGCGTTTCAGCAAAACTACTATTTATTTCTGAGAATATATTCATTCGGGTGCAGTTTAGGTAAAATATACATGTGATGTAACATTTTTTTAACTGAAAATGATTCGAAAAACACGTACCCTCTAGCCCTGTTCAAGGAGAAGACTGGGAGGAGCTGTTTGGTGTTGAAGACGATGACAAGGAAAATGATTTTGATGGATTTTAATGAAAATATTCAGAAATATGGTATCGTAGTATTTATTCAAGTGAATTAGGATAGAATATTATTGTAATACAACATTAGTGACGATGTGGACGAGGCGGAGGGATAGAGCGGGGAGGAGGTGACTGGCGGGAGCAGGGACGAGTGGAGATGCCAGCCAGTACATTACGGGTGTATTAATTGTTTTTATAGCTATTTTTGCATTTTAATGTTAAATACTGTACATTACGTTTCAACAAAACTACCATATATTTCTGAGAACATGGAAATGTAATATTTTTGCTGAAATGATGTACGTATTACAGTGGAAAGTGGGATAAAATTGTGACGAAAGCAATGACTTTCTCTTTCTTTCGTTCAAAAGATGTTACCATAATCGCTTTTCGAATGGTTTTCAGTTGTGGGATTATAAGGCTAATGATAGGATAGAATATTATTATAATACAGTACGAGTACAACAGTTTTTTAACTGAAAACCATTCGAAAAGCGATTACGGTAAAATCTTTTGCATAACGAAAGAAAGCGAAAGTCATTGTTTTCGTCATGATTTTATCCCACTTTCCACTGTAATATGTACGTCATTCCAGCAAAAATATTACATTTCCATATTTATTTCCGAGAATATATTCATTCAGTCACAGTTAAGGTAAAATATACTTGTGATGTAATATTTTAATGAAAATATGGTATCGTAGTTTTCTTTTGTTTCAAATTTAATTAACAAAGATTGATGTTTCAAATGTAATGAACAAAAATTTATGTTCAGTATCTATAAATACACTTTAATAAATGAATACACCTAGACCCCGACTTACGACTACGTGGACTTACGACCGTCGGGACTTACGACCGCCTCAGATATAGATAAAAAAAAAAAAAAAAAAAAAAAAAAAAATTTAAAATTTTTCACCAAATGCTTCCTGTTAATGTAGCTCCTATAACTAGAATGTAAATTTATGCATTCAGCTGACTACACATTAGTTGCAGTGCTCAACACTGCATCCATTCGTAATTATTCATTACTTTTTTAATGTACTGGCATTTCATTGCAGATTTTTTTATTAATTTTTTTTTTTTTTTTTTTTTTTTATCTATGTCGGACTTACGACCTGGATTTGGGTCCCTAACCCCGTCGTAAGTCGGGGTCTAGGTGTACTTTATGTTTTACATCGTCCTGTGCTACCATACCATGCATTTGGCTACTTTGGGCTTGCTATGATGACGCAAGAGTTCTGCCCTAGCAACTGTACCGACACTCACAGCTGGTGGTGTGTTGGTGTGTCATTTCCATTGTTTACTGGTAGTTATTGGTAAATATTTTTCAACCTAACGAAACTATTACCCGTTTAGAGGTCGACCCCCAATTTTTTGCCAAATAATTTGGTCTTAAAAACTCGAACTACACACAGGTATATACGGTAAATATGACATGTAAATGTGTTTTTAAAGGTAAAGAGCGATTTTTAACATCCACGGGTATCTCTGTTATGTAACCCCCGCGTATGTTAAGGGCCGACTGTATATACATTCCCATAAAATAAAATAAAAATCTAATTTCAGGCTCATTCATAACATCCAATGTAAAATTTGGTTAAATGATAAGGTATGAATTAAATATTGCCAATGACCATGCAATTAATTTGGTTTCTCAATACTAATTTGGAAATTAATTTTGCTACTTGTCAACAATCAGGCAGCCAACCTCAACTCTTTAAAAATCAGCCACTAACTTTAGTTTGTACCAGCAACCAAGTAGTCAATAATGACAACCAGGCAGACAAATTAATAAAAACTACTACCACAGAGCCAGACTTAGCACTCGGTAAACGATCATTAAATTCAATGTTTTTCACTAGCAATTATACATCATAAAGATGGTAATCTGTAGCTTCTTAACTACAAATAACAAAACATCATATCAGACTTACATTTGGTTTGGTAGTGACTATTAATGATATTTCAACTCCCTATGTTTTGGTGTGTTGATAAAGACTAGAGTGATGAACGTGGTCACTCTCGCTGCAGCAGAGACATAAACCCAAACTGCACTGTATACAGTACAAGAATATGGACAGTGATTTTGTTTCCAACACTGGGAATAGTTGATCAACTTTCCTTATTCACAAAGACGAAGAAAAATAAGAGAATTGAACAAATTCACAACAGCCGTCATACAACATCGGAAAACAGAAAAATTACAAGATGCTAAGGAAGCAGTAAAGACTCCAGTAAGATCCTCCTAAGTCGGACTTCCATTGGTCGGAAACCCCCATTAGTCAGACTAGGGTCTGTGTGTCTGCCATCACTCACCCTACACCTCAGAGTCAGAATTGGTGGTAACTTCCGATCTGCCACCTCACATCCTTGAATTTGACAGTAATTAAACCAAGAAATAAATGCTAGTTTTAAGTGTAAATGTAGAGGTAAGTATAAGTGAAACTAAATAGTAGAAATGAAACTACAGAAAAGTAAGTTTAAAAGGCCCCCCTTTGTCATCCAACTCAAGATTCACCTGCTTCAATAATCTCAAAATTCATCTGCTACAATGTAAGTAGTACACTGTAAATAAGTATGGTGTAACTTTAATTTTGTTTTTAGATGTGATTTTTTTCAGCAAAATGGTGGTCAAAATTTCCGGGGGGGGAGGGGGGGGGTGTCCCACATAAGTTGGACTTTCGTATAAGTCGGACTAACTTGAGCCCCATAGTCTGACTTAGGGGAGTCTTACCGTAATTACAAACTCATATCACTGAAGCTGTTGAAAATTATCTTTGGCAACAGCTCAACTTAATAAGTATGAAAACATTTGGATTAGATGTGATGTTTTGCTGTTTATTAGTGATATTACAGTGATATACTGAACAATACAGTGTATATAGATAATTAATAGTTAATGTAAAATTTTATGATGTATTGCTAGAAAACATAACAATCACAGTGCTGATTGATATCCAGTCTATCACTCACAGAAATTAATCAAAATTTATAAAAGCAATGATAGCCACAACTGGCCATACACGCTACATCAGCCACAGGAAATCTTTTAAGCAATGAAGATTCTGAACCTTCGAGTTTCCCATCAATACAAGAGGATCCTCCAGTCATAATGAGCTTGTCCAGTATTGGAGACAGGCAGGACTGGCTGTACAAGAGACCAGTGACCTGAGGGCCATTCCAATACGGCACTTGTGGAGCAATACGGGATCTGTGATCACAAGAGGATGTTATACACTCATCATCCTCCAGGGCCTAAAATTTCTGAAACATGCCTTTTTATTTCCTTATAATTCATATTAAAAGTTCTTATAAAAATATTGTACTTCCATGTTTATTATTTTTATTTCACTTCAGTAAATGCAGTTCCTAAAATTTCCCACGGTAGATCAGATACACAAATGTAGAGAGTACTATAAATTGAGGAAGAAATATATAACATCCACTTCATAACAATCCCAAAAGCATCCTTAGTATGATTTATGCAATGTGAAAATTATAATCCAGAAGAATGAAGGAGGATGGGAGCAAGAGAGGAGAAAGGAGGAAGAAGAAGAGAGCTATTGTAACGATTCTGTGTGTGTGTGTGTGTAATTTTGAAGTACAATTAATTTTAGAAATACAGTTCAGTACAGTATAAAAGAAAAAATTAGTGTCATGATAATGTTACACTATTGATGATCTTACATGAATCCATCATATGTCAACTGCTAACACAACAAATATTAACTTAGGACAAGATTTTATGTATGATAAGCAACACATGGCAAGCTGTGTGTGAGGAATGTACAAGAGCTTTGCATCCATGGTAGTGAAGTGCTAGTTTAATATCTCATCACAGGTACAGATGCTAAGTTTATAATGCTGACTGCGAGAATTTTAAAGAATAATCTATTTTGCTTCCTTACTCTTGATTGGTGGTGTGGTAACTTTTTTGAGACACGTTATCATTAAGTGTTGATACTGCTGAAATATTAAGATTCTTACTTATAATTAAGGACCCAAAGTACTACTGCTACCATTTGTAATGCAGTATATGATGATTAGGATATGATTAATGGACTTTAAATTCAAACAGCTGATTATTTCATGTTTTCCCCAAAAATAAAAAAAATCATTACGAAGCCCTGTTCCTTAATGGAGAAAAAAAGTAGCACATTAAATAATACAAATTTAAACGTAATATCACATTACATGTACACAGGAAAAGCAGTGATGAATGAATTGTTAATACTATATGAGGTGGCTGTTAAGCTACAACAATAAACCATCAGTAGAAAATGGTAAGAATAATTTTAATCTAACCAAATCTTTTTTTTTTGTTAGGTTACATTAAGTTAGTCTGATTCATGTTACTATTCAATAATACTTGAATGTCACTGTTGCCTCAGCTCCCGCATGTAAACAACCACTCAAGGCTGCTCTTTGTATGGAAACTTAACACAAGATTACTAATACATGAAAAAATGAGTTATAAAACACATCAGTCACTTTTTCTACAGTAAGAAAAGGTATTTTGTAATTCTGTCAAGAAATGTTGGGGAAAACAAAGGATTGATCCAAAACTTCCCAATATACTGCACTAGTAGAATCATGGTCAGTTCTACTGTTTTCATTTTATTATTTATTGCTTACATCTTTTAGCATGAACATAAATGACTGAACACTGAAGTTTTGTGAAAAAGACAATGCTACTAGTTCAGGAGGGGGAAAGAAGGGGGGAATTACATTTTGAAATTGTTTAAAGTTAGGCCAAATGTCTTGAGAAAAGAAGTGCTGTGTTAAGTGGGAAAAACTCTGTGAGGAATGAAAATCAGCATTTCATGGTAAGTGAACACATATGTGGTTTAGTGGTTGATAACTGTCTGAGAGAATTATATTGATGGATGAAATGCTCTTTGCAGAAAAAAGGAAACTCACATTTCATTAATTTTCTGCTTTAACGTCATTGCATTATTAATTTACATTATAAAAGAATAAAGAGACCAATAATACTAACATGTATCTCTCCCTCAAAAGGTGATCAAACCATTAACCCAATCCAGTACTGGATAGTATACCAGTGAATTAACTTTGTAAATATTGTATTTTGTAGACATTTTATCTAAGATGTGGGAAAATTTGTTCTCAGTTTTCAGAGTTGACTACTGAAATTATACCAGTGAATACTGTAGTAATATAAACTTTTCAAGCACTATCTACACCAGTATTTGCACTATGATATTGTCATATTTTACCTTATTTACCTAATGGTCACCCAAACTAGTGGTAGCCATGCTGAGGAAAGAAGGCCAGTGGCCTGTGTATAAAATTAGTGCAAATAGGAACAAATGTTTTTGATTCTTCATGTCTCATAAAATGTAACTTTTTAGGGTTACTTATCAAGAGAGACCTCACCCCAATCTCCACTATTGTGACATGAAGTAAATGGTGTTGCTACCTTTATAATGGCATCTTCTACTTCACTTGTGTGTTGTGCTAAAACAAATATTAATAGTATAAATATTTGAATGTAAGAATTACAGTAAAACACACAAAAATAATACCAATGAAGGTGTTAAATTTGTACATAATACAGTAGAAGCCAAGTTATCCAGGCAACCGGTAGATTTAACTAACCGACACCAAAGTGAAATATAATAATAAAAATAAAAATTCCTCCAGAATCGGCTAGAATCGTAAGTTTCCATACCACGCCCAACGAGGATGAGCTGCCATTTTTATGGCTATGATAAACAATAAAATGGATAGATAGCACATATTTTATGTCCAAAAACTAGCTCCTTCCACACTCAGACCTGGGCGAGTCAGGGCGATGCGGCACAGTTCAGGCATTCATCCAACTGACTTACAGACGTGTGGCTGCCGCGGTGGCTGTGTGTATGTGAGGGAGAGCAGCCACACAGTTATAGCCCAGTAACCCACCGCCTCAACACACATTCATTTCCCACACACTGATGCTCCAGATTTTTCTTTATTTTATAGTTTTATATTTTCTTTATTTCTAAGCCACATTAGAGTATTGTAAAGATTTTTCCACAACTTTAATAGTTTCATTACATGCAACAATATACGAGGCGGCTGGGCTGGCGAGTCAGTGACGAAGTTATAGCTAAGGCCTTGGCTATAACCCCCCACACATGTTCACTTATCACACATACCCATGCTCTTCATTTTTCTTGTTTTATATTATATTTTCTTTATATATAAGCACTATAAGAGTATTATAATGAATTTTTGACAACTTTTATAGTTTAATTTCATGTACAAGTAACAATAAACACAGCGGCTGGGGTGGCGGGTCGGAGATGTAGTTATAGCCCATCACCTCTACACATGTTCACATCCCACACATACACACCCATGCTCTTCAGTTTTTTTAATTTTATAGTTTTCTATTAAATTTTCTTCATTTCTTTATACAGTGGAATAAGTGTTGAAGAAGTAAATTTTTCTGAGACACAAATTTGCAAGGTCAGCCTGTAGTACAGTGCATTTTAAGATTTTTGGGGGGTCCTAAGAATGAGATTCAACTAACAGGAAAACTCTTTATCCGGCACCTCTCAATCCCTTAGGTGCCAGATAACTGTGATTCTACTGTATTTCTGTAAACCTTTGTCCAATATTATGCTTTATGTATCTATGACCTGGCCAGTAAATAAGAATAAAAAAAATTAAAGTGAGCAATATGTCCTCCAAATTCATTAAAATAAACTATGGATCAACACCATTTTCAGTCTTGCATTAGTTGTCTTTGAGAGACACTCATGAAGATTAAAAAATTTACAACCAACTGTTACAGTGGGAAACTAAAGGCTATTAAACAGTTATAGTTAAATACATATTAGTTCAAAAGCATTATTTTTTTAGTATGAAAAGACGTAAAATTTCATGTTTCTATAATAATACATAGACAGGTGACCAGCATGAATATATTATCCCCTTTCCCCACTTTTAGTCACGGCAAATTGACAGATAATGGCTGAACAGCATAAACAAACAAAACAATTTTCTCAAGATATAGAAGTGGAGATTTAAGAGCTTAAGAGGGAGACATAAGTAAACTATAAGGAACTACAACGATTCACAGTAAATGTTTAATAAAGTAAAAGATGATATATTAAGTTGATATGAACAAGAAAAGGAATGGATAAAAAGAATTACCAAAAATATATCACATCAACATTTGAGAGAGAGAGAGAGAGATTATATCTAAGAAATATACAGTTAGTGGTGTCTGGAGGAGGGTCTACATAAGTTATTCAACTCTATAGAATATTCATAGGCTTTGCTATAGAGACACATTTTGTAAAAGAGCCTTGTATTGTATTGGAGAGATATAGTGAACACAGACACATGCATCAGCCATACAAACTACACTGGTGAAAGCAGGAAAATGAGATTCTACTGAAATGTTCCTTTAGCCTTATACTGAAAAGTGTTCTTCAAACTTTAAATTGCTGAACTGTCCAAACTGTACTTAAAAATTTAAGCTTGGGAATATCTGTGTAAGCTGTGTAAGAACAAGATATATAATTTGATCAGTGACACGAGGAAAGTACAGGGAGGGAGAAAGTTCTAAGGAAAGGAAAGAGTGAAGGACTAAAAGAAATATATGTTATACAGTATGTAAGGCCAAAGTAATATTTGAATAAAATTAATGGACCATTTTACACTAAGTGTAATATAAAACTACAGGGCCAAGAAAAGTTGCATTAGGGACATCTAGTGCACATAAAAGTGTATGCTGCTGAGCAATAATGGCACATAATATGAGTATATGTAACGCTGATGTTGCAGGAGCTTAAGACATCATTATAATCATGTAGGATTTTGCTGTGTTTGATATAATAGATGACCTCTATGTTCTCATCTAATTCTTATTTACAACAGAGCCCTCCAATCATACTCCATGATTCCTGCATATGTTACAGGAAAAACAGGAGGTGGAAACATTGTCCATTGGCCACTAGCAACTTCACCAACCATGGCCGTGCAGCCGTAAGGAACCTGTAGGGTCAAATTCCTAGTTATCATAAGAGAAACCCTTCCACTACAGAACCAATGGCAGTTAAACTGTAAAACATAACATGAAATAACTATACCTGTACATCAAAAAACCAAATGATAACTAAGAATTCAATAGCCACAAGTCACTAAGTATATACCACAAGACACTAAGTATATGCCACAAGTCACTACGTCATTAAAATAATACCTTTCTCTGTTTATAAGTCCCTATACTGTACAATGTACTCAAATGAACTGCAAAAGTTTGGATCACACAAACTAGCTTCTAATTGATAACCTCAAGATCTTTACTTAACAGTTAATAAATACAACTTAATACAATTTCATTCTTTTCTCAAGATAATTTTGGGACTACAGATGGATACTCCCTTCAAGGAATGTCCTATAGAAGTTCACACACATTCTACACAAAAATTTGGATGAATAAAGAATAGTGGTACAAGACGTATAAGCAGTGAAGTAAATAACTGAAATAATCTAATGAATGTCAGATGCATAAAAGTAAAGCTATGACACATGAATAATATAACAAAAATAGACAGTAAACAAAACCAGTGAGAAAGGCCAAGAATTAAGAATATCATTAATACAACAGCATTACTCGAACAGTATTACCAATAAAATCAGACTTTTGAATTTATTTCCTAAAACTGACATAAGTCACTTCTATAAAACCTATTGTTATTACTAAGTTCTAGAGATCAGTCCCCCTTTGACACACTACACTATCCAGTAATCCTGACCAAATGTTTACAAATTACAAAAGTAGTACACACACACACACAGACTAATAATAATACCCTTAACCACATCTCCTTGAGACGTGAATGTATGAAAGAAAAAAGTACAGTAATATTACTAAATATCCTTAAAAGCTGACAGAAGAGCTAATTTTAAAAGGAAAAAAATAGATTTCTCTCCTGGTCAGCAGTGTTCTCAGCATTGGAAAAATTTGGATAAATTTCTCTGAAGACTTATTGAACGTCAAAACTAAATGATTGTATGGAAGTGACACATGGCAAAAAGTCAACTGGAAATACTGTACAGTTCTGTATAGGTTATGTTATGTATGGTACTGTAAAGAGAATAATTCTTCACTGAAGTGTTCATGAAATGTAAACAACAGGAGCTCAGGGTACAACAAAAGACAAATACCAAAATGTGTTCAAGTTAATGTAATCAAAATATACAGCGAAGGTGCAATGAGCCGTGAAAACTGAATGAAGCAAAACCTGACTCAACAAATTTGAAATAGAGGATGACCTGTTGCTTGTAACACTAGTAATACAAGTGTGCTATTTGCCTTTCTGTATTCCACTCATATAGGGTATCCTTGAAAAAAAGAAAAGTACATGGCAAAGAAATCTATGACATGATGATGACAGGAAAGAGCCCTGAGGCACTAGCTAAGAAAAATCAGAACTTCCTGTTTTTACTCATTTCAACTACGTCATCAGCAAATCGTTTTTTCATACAGTACAGTAAACTGTACCAGCATTTACTGTATGTATGTCTCAATAAACAGGGATGCAGTAATTATGAAATGGGGAATATTTACAAATTTCAAATTTGATTGTACTGCATATAGGTACATACTATATGATCATGAAAACAGTCATAATACAAACTATAAATGAAGAGTTTAATTACCTAACCCAACCTTAATTACACTTATTTAGGTATAAATTGGTAATGTGATGATAAGGTATGATATCTAAAATGAAAGAGAGCAAGTATGACCAAGTATAAAATAACTTCCATTAAGTTTTAGGAATAAAAAGAAAATGCTGCTTCTATAAGGTAAAATCAGAAGTTGCACTTTAAGGATTAATTGGCCAATTATCCCTATTTACTGTGGCATGCCCATGAAGACACACACACACTGTATGTATATATATATATATATATATATATATATATATATATATATATATATATATATATATATATATATATATATATATATATATATATATATATATATATATATATATATATATATATATATATATATATATATATATACAGTTGGTCCTCACATTAAGCGGTCCCGCAATCCGCGTTTCACCGTTACCGCGGTGCCTTGCCAGAACCTAACATTTTCACATTTCGCGGTCGCGAACGCCATTCCGCGGAGAGTGTCCGGCGCGACGCTATTTTTAGATTTGCGCGCCACGCGCCACCCGCCTGCCTGCCTCTCCCTCCTCCTCCTCCCTCCGCTTGGGCAAGCGGCGCGGTAAGGTTGCGCAGTGTGTCTTTGTTGCGTTATCACTGACGTCATATGACGTATCAGACCTGTGATTGGCCATGCATCCCTACCCTCCTCTGCTGCTAGCTGTAATTGGCTTAAAGTATTATGACGTGTCCACCCGGGGCAGGGAGGGAGGGAGGAGAGACGACGCTTGACCTAGCCGCGACAGTTTCATCCCTCAAGGCCACTCCGTGTTATCGCGCATCCATTGTTCCGTAAAATGGCTTCCGCCGGACCACCACCCCCAGAGAAAAACCTTTCCTTACCTGGACCCAGCGGCACTAAGCCAAAGAGGACACGACGTTCCTTAAGCTACGAGGTGAAGTACCAAATTATTCAAGATTTGGAGAAAGGAACACGGCAAGTTGATCTCGCGCGCCAGCATGGCGTCAACGAATCTACGATCCGGACTATAAAGAAGGATTCAGCCAAGATAAAGGAGCACATGAAGATCACAAAGTCTACAGGTGCTTCTATGATCAAGTATTTTCACAACCAGGTGCTTCTCAAGACAGAAAAATTACTTGTGAGGTACTTGGTGCGTCAGGCGCGACGGAACATGGCGGTCGACACGCGCTCTGTGAAGGACTACGCACGTGAACTGTACATGGCAGTGGCACGAAAGATGGGAACTTCAGAGCCCAAACCCTTTACTGCTTCCTCTGGGTGGTTACAGAGGTTTAAGATCCGGAACAAGATCACCAATATAAACATTGGTGGTGAAGAAGCGAGTGCTGATCGTGCTGCGGCTCGGGAATTTCCTCCGTTTTTACGTGAGATTATGGAGGAAGGACAGTACACCGACGACCAGGTGTTTAACATGGATGAATCTGGTCTTTTCTGGAGAAAACTACCTTCCAAGTCCTACATTGTGAAGAATGCCAGCAGGATTCGGGGCCGGAAAATGCAGAAGGAACGCATCACCGTCCTGTTTGCCACCAATGCCTCCGGTACCTGTAAGCTCAAGTTGTCGGTGATCCACACAGCCCGCAAGCCGCACGCCTACAAAACCATGGACATGACCAAGCTAAATGTCCACTGGCTGACAGCACGTAAGGCATGGATGTTCTCTACACTGTCCCTCTCCTGGTTTGATGACTGTTTTGTTCCCGATGTAAAAAAATTCTGTGAGCAACAGAATGTGCCATTTAATATTTTGTTGCTGCTGGACAACGCACCAGGACACTCGCCCCTACTGTTAGATCGTCACCCCAACGTAAAAGTGGTCTTCCTTCCTCCCAACACTACGTCTATATTACAGCCCATGGACCAGGAGTTGATTTGCAATGTGAAAGCTGCATTCTCAACAAAAAAATTCCAGCTCCTGAACGACTACACCAACACCAGGGAAGAGTTGCGTGACCTGAGTGACACCACCACCGATAGCAAGAGCGACGAAGATGAGGAACAACGGTTAGAACAGCAAAAAATACTCTTCAAACAATTCTGGAGAATATTTAACATCAAGAAAGCTGTGGACATCTTGGTGGAGTCATGGGATCAGCTGTCTATTGCTACAATTCGTCACGCATGGAGACATGTGTTGCATGGAATACCAGGTGAGAGGAGGAGTCAATCTGTGACTGGTGAGGTTCAGAATGTTGCAGTAGCAGTGGACCTTGCCAGAGAAGCTGCGCAGACTGTTACAGTTCCAGGCTTCTCCGAGACCACCAACGACGACATCCTGGAGGTGATCAGAAATCCTGAAGTGACTGCCGACGAGATGTTGGAAGAAGAACACGTCAGTGAAGAGGAGGAAGAAGGTGCGTCAGTCTCCGAAGAACACAGTTTAAGTCATAGTGATATTAAGTGTGCCATGGAGTTTGCAGAGAAAATTAAGTCCGTCCTTTCCCGCGACAATGACGATGACCGCTATGAAGTCTTCCATAACCGGCTGGTGCAGGCTATGGAGCCGTACATCACGGTGTATCACGACAACATCAACGCCAGCCGTCAGCAAAGCATAACAGATTTCTTCACCCGCAACCCACCACAGCCAGCCCAAGCCAGTGATAGTGACAGTGAAGTTGACTTTGAGGGATTTGTCAGGGAAGCCCTGACAACTGTAAGTGACAGTGATGATGATTCACCTAGTAATGGTGATTCACCTGAGGGCCAGTAATCTGCCCTCTGCCTCGGAACCAGCCTCCATCCCCGTATGCCGACCCATCTCTTCTACTACCGTAAGTGTTCCACAAAATTTTTCGTTTTTTAACCTATTCTTTATTTTTCCTATGTTAACCTTTATCTTTCCTAACCTAACCTCTTCTATATTACTTGTTTTTTCATACCACCATAAAGTTAAGATAAAATTTTTACTACAACATAGTTGTGTGTCGTCAAAAAGTGGAGTTTGGGGATCGGCCTGGACTCTATTTCAATTAATCCCATATGTTATGGTATTCACTTTCCGCGTTTCTCACTTTCCGCGGGACCCTCTGGGTTACATTAACCGCGTAATGTGAGGACCAACTGTATATATATATATATATATATATATATATATATATATATATATATATATATATATATATATATATATATATATATATATATATATATATATATATATATATATATATATATATATATATATATATATATATATATATATATATATATATATATATATATATATATATATATATATATACAGTGTGTGTGTGTGTGTGTGCGACATTTATCAGGAATTTCCAGGTGTTTATAAAATAGAACAAGAACTATGACAACACTCATTACAAACAGGAAGTGAGAGATTAGATTTTGTTTAGATTCTGATTGTGATGCTGAATGGTTTAGTGGTGTTGAACATATGCTCTTTCCTCTTTGCCTATGTTGACATACTACACCTATATTCTCTTTTCTTTGTTGTAAGAGAATGAGTAAAGTCAACTGGTGAAGGATATCTGACTTGCCACAATCATAGTGCAAATTATCAAATAAAAAGCACACTTGATTGAGTACACATACTGTTAGGGCACAGTAAACGAAAGCCTTAAATGTAGAAAAATTAAAGATTTAAAAGTAGAAAGCATAAATAATTAAAATATAGAGGCAATATACAGTGAACCCTTGAGAAATCTAATGTACCAAAAATGACCACAACATATTGTGGATGTTTTTTGGTCTTTGAGCCTAACATATACATCAAATTCACACAAATCAAACTTAATTTCACATTATAAAAGAAGTTGTGTTGCACAGAATTAAAAACTATCTCATATCCCACAAAATACTTCCTTTTGTAAATAATTACTTTTAATGGTGCTACATGATGATGAAGCTTGTTCAACCTCACACAGTACAGTCTGAACACACTAAATTTAGATATTGGGCTGTACAAGAAATGATAATTGTAAATGTCTAGTGTACAGTGGTCACTTGGTCTGTCCTTCCATACTCATCTAAAATTTTGCACTTTTTCAATAAGCTTGTAAACAAATTGCTTCCTCTTGATCCCACGAGGAGATGCATTAAGCTGAGAAGGTTTTTCTCTTACCTTAGTTGTAAAGGTATATTCTGAGTACAGTACATATATGGTCACTGTGGGAATCTGCAATACTATATACTGCTGATGAATCATTTCACAGGCAGTCAATTTGCCAAAAGGCAGCAAAATTTATATTCACTATTTTTTTTTGACCAGCTGAATTTTTTTAAAGTATTATTAGTAAAGTAATTTTATAATTTATAGTACGTGTACATGTACCAGTACCACAATTCAAGCTACCACAAATAAACCTGAGATAGTACTGTGCATTTGATGTGGTTGTTTATACAGTATTTGTAAAAGGACTGATCACTACAGAATGGTTAATTAAAGTAAAGACACTCATAGGCAGGGGCAGAGCTACTGGGTGGCTGAGGGTGGCCAGTGAAGCTTGGCCACCCCTCTGGCCACCCCAGTTATGCAAAGCAAAGCAGTCAGAGCACAGAAAAAGTATATGAATATGAGTGAATATGAATAACCGCAGAATAGTTGACTTTCATAGATGAGTTCCCAGCACAGCTGGAGTCAGTGCGACCAATGACAGTAATCCTGTACGCAAACTGTTCCCAAACGACAGAAGAAACTGAGCTCTGAGCCAGAGGCGCACTGTGTCCTGTCCACAGTAGGCAGTCAAACAACTATGAACAGCAAAGATAGTTTCAGAACAGGATTATTTTACCAGGTTCTGGACATGATGCTAAATGAGCTGAGGAATAGATTTTCCAATTAAAATTGTAACATGATGAAAGGTATCCAAGATCTAAATCCAACTAGTGAAACATTCTGTTAAACGATACTCTATTTCCCTTTGCTAGGATGTATGGGTCTGATCTTGAAGACCTTGTACAGGAGCTGTACCAAATAAAGAGAATTTAGGATAGAAAGGTCAAAAATGGCATGCAGAAACCACCCAGCATATTAAAGCTTGCTGTGTTTAGTGAGCCATATAAGGATGTTTTCCAAGAGTTCTTTAGGCTGTGTAAAATTGCAGTAGCAATTCCCATCAGCACTGCTGCATGTGAGCACAGCTTCTCTTGCCTGAAGATGATCAAGACACATCTCAGAACTACCATGTCAGAAGATAGGTTGAGCGATCTGGGGGGTTTTGAGCATATAATGTAGAAGAGCAAAGTCCCTTAATCTAGATGAATTTGTGGATACCTTTGCCAGAAATCACAAGAGCCGTAGAATTCAGCTGCTATAATCTAGATTATAATATATTTAACAGCACAAGTAAGATGCTAAGTAAGCAGTAAAGTTACTGTAAGTGTGTGCCCTTTATGCTCAGTGGGGATTCTACAGAGACGCAACTTACGTTTATATTCATTTTGTTTATTGAGAGCCCCATATTATTTTTGTTTGTTACCTGTATAATGCTGTATTATGCACATTTTGACCTTATTGCAAAACTGCCAGCCTTTTTTGTTTTTCTCTTCTTCTTTTTTATGAAATTGGAAATAAATTGGTAACATGACCTTCTCTTGTAAATTATTATCTATAAAATAGGCATTTAAAGCAAATATCCTTCTAATTGTAATGTTTATAGAGGTGCAGTTACATAAAATTAGTTTGTTACAGAAGGGTAACAGCAGCATAGGTGTGTGTCTTTAGCTACCATAGGTGTGTGAGGGATATTCCACTGAGGCCATACACAGATAGGGGTAACAACATTAAGTAATTTTCTGTAGATTTGAAACAGTTATTTTTCACCACCCCAGTTTGCCACCCCAATAAAATCACTGGGTCTATCCTGGCCACCCCAGTAGAAACGTTCTGGCTCCGCCCCTGCTTATAAGAGATATTATATGCTCCAATTTGCTACAGATTGAAGGCTTGGGTTTTCATATTTGCCATCTGAAATTAATTTTTTGAAGTACCTGCTGGAAAATATAGTAAAGGGGATCCATGTTTGTTGCAAGGGTTCTGTTCCTGAAAACTCTTACAATATACAAAATTGCAATGCTGTATGTGAAACAATGTACAGTAACAGCTTTGTTATCCAGCATCCATTGGGAAGTGACAGTGCTAATTAATCTCTCTCTCTCTCTCTCACACACACACACACACACACAGATATTGCATGTGTGGAGGGCTACATCTAGAACATCTGGCAGCGTCTTTTCAGTGTTGGCATTTCTCTGCCTCAGTATGCAGTCGGCCTAACTTGATCATGATAGTCTCCCAGCTAAGGGACTTGATTTGGCACTTTTTCAGATTTGTCTGAAGAGTACCGTATCCTTATACTGTACCTTTTCAATTGCCTGCCAGCGTTACATTTACTATTCGTTAGGTGACTGTAAAGTAGTTGCTTTGGCAGTCTACTGTCGTCCATGCGGGTAACATAGCCAGTCCAATGTAGTTGTTCATGGATAATGGTAACCTCGATACTCCTATAATTGGTGTCAGCGAGAATACTGGCATTTGTTCTCTTGTCTTCCCAGCGAACTCGGAGGATGGAACATAGACTACGTTGGCGAAAAATTTCAAGTGCCTTGAGGTGCCTCCTGTATGTGACCCATGTCTCACTGCCATATAGCAGGGTGGGGAGGACCACTGCTCAATATATATGTAACTTTGTAGACAATTTCAGCTCCCTACAGCTGAAGACACGGGTACGGAGTCTGCCAAAGGCTTGAGGTGCACATCTGATCCGATGCTGAACCTCTTCATCGATGTCTGCTGTGGTGGACAGGTAGGAGCAGAGTTACCGAAAGTGGGTAACATTAGAGATGGATGGATGGTGGAGGCGTGGCTGAACCAAGGGTAGGCTGAAAGAGAATCTGAGTCTTACGTACATTCACCTCAAGGCCGAAGTATGCATACGCATCTGCATAGGTGTTCAGGATCTCCTGTAGGTTGCATTCAGTGTGAGCAGCAAGGGTGAGATCGTTTGTATACTGAAGTTCAGCAATGGAAGCTGCTGACACCTTTGTTCCTGCCTGGAGTCGTCTTATGTTCAAAACACCCTTCACCAGGTACTCGATTTTCACCCCGCTGGTTAAATTGGCACTGGCACGAAAAAGGAAGGCAGCCAAGAAAATGGAAAAGAGAGCTGGCGCCAGTACACATCATTGTTATATCTCCCGTTTGGATGGGGAAGAACTCAGACTGAGTGCCATTGTTCAGGGCACTGCCGTTCATGCCATCATGGAGTTGCCTCACAATAACGAGGAATTTTGGTGGGCAGCCAAAACGGCTGAGGGTCCGCCAGAGGACTTCCCTGTTGACCAAGTCGAAGGCCTTGGTAAGGTTGATGAAAGCCATGTACAGGTCACGACGCTGTTCTCTGCACTTTTCCTGTATCTGGCGGGCAGCAAAGATCATGTCAGTGCTGCCACATGAGATTCTGGGAGGAAGTTTTCCGCCTCAGGAAGAAGTCTGTTTAAGAGGAATCGGGCGATAATCTTGCCAGCTAAGGACAGCAGCGAGATCCCACAGTAGTTGTCAGGGTCTGACCGGTCATCCTTGTTCTTATAAATTTTGATGATGAAGGCGTCTTTAAGAGCTTGGGAGATTTCCTCCTTTTCCCATACATTCTCCAGGAGAGAATGGAGATGGCTGGTAAGCAGAGGCCTCCTGCTTTATACATCTCAGCTGGGATTCCATCCGGACTGAGGCTTTGTTATTTTTCATCTGTTTGATGGCATTAGCCACCTCATCCAGGGATGGTGGATAGCTGAGGTGGGTCAGCTCTGGGTATTGAGGAACCTGCTGGGTAGTCAGGACATCCACATTGGTGTTTAGGCTGAGCAATGAAAGGTTATGCTCTTTCCAGGGCTGAAGGATGCCTTTTTCGTCTTTAATTAGGGAGCTACCGTCGGATGAGTGGAGGGGGGCTGCGCCATGAGTGATTGGCCACAAAAAAGTTTTAGTGGAATTGAAAAATTTGCAAATCTTGTGTTGATCTGCTAGTTTTTGCATTTCACATGCTTTATTTTTAAACCATCCGATCTTTAGATTGTGAAGATCGCACTGGGCCACCGCTTTCTTCTTGCGGAAAATATCAGCTTTGATCAGACTGGTGGTCGTTTTGCCGGGTTGTTTTCATCATACCAGTCCTAGTGTGTTCTTTCAATCTGGCCGAGGATCACTCTGCATGTTTTTATCATGACAGAGTCGAAAATACTCCATTCAGCATTGGGATTTGGGTTGTTTATCAGCCCCTGTTCGAGCTGCTCTCTGAAAATATGTACTACCGCTGGATCCTCCAGACGCTTGGTGTTAAAACCTCTTCTGGAGGCTTGTTGCCTTCGCAGTTTTGGGGCGACGTGAAGTGAGAGCTTGGCTGTGACGAGACGATGATCAGTGTCGCAGTGATCTGAGTAGTGCATAGCTAGGGTGATGAGGACATCTTGGCGATCTCTTTCTCTGGCAATGATGTAGTCAATGAGATGCCAGTGTTTGGATCATGGGTGTTGCCACAATCCCTTGAACTTGTCGGCCTGCCTAAGCAAGGTGTTGGTAATAGTGAGGTTGTATGCAGCACACTTGTTGAGGAGGAGTAGGCCATTGGGATTACACTTGCCTAGTCCATTTCTCCCTATGATTCCCAGTCATATGTCAGCATCTCTGCCATTAAAGTCACCATGGAGCACAACCTTATCTTCTCTGTCCCGGTCGGCATAAAAGGCCCCCTTGATGTCATCCTCTGCATCCAGTGTTGGGGTGTATGCATTGATGAAAAAGGCATGACATGAGTGATTCAGTGGCACTCGGAGCATCATTTCAGTTAGCCTGTGTAGGATGTGTTGGTGGATGGCAAAGCCAACTCCATTAATGATGTTTCTGTCAGCAGCAGGCTTACCCTTCCAGAAGGTATAGCCAGACCCCCGTTCTGTGAGTTGACCCTCATCTGGGAGTCGGGACTCACTGATGGCTGCTATGTCAATGTTATACCTAGGCAGCTCTTTTGCCACAAGGGCAGTTCTTCTTTCAGGACGCTCATTTGTGCCAGTATTCAGAAGGGTCCTGACATTCTATGCAGCAACCATAGGAAGTTGTATAGTTTGTTTCTGTTTTGATCTGTGATTATGATTGTGTTTTCGACCAGTCAGGTTGGTTCTTTAGGCAGGCTATGCTTAAGGCACCTTTTCTACCCTCTCCCCCCTCCCCATGTGGGGTGAGCAGAGTGGCTCCTCGAAAGGGCTGCTCAGTCGCACAGACAGGACCGGATTGCACTGCTGCCTAGATCCCCTGTGCAGAGTTGTGATTAGAGACTTCCAGCAGTCATCTCTGTCTGTCCCTGTCACCACTCGTCCGTAGCCACAGGACTTTTGGGGGTATAAGGGTTTTGATGATGATGAGAAATATGATGAGCTGGATGATGGCTGCGTGTGAGTTGATTTATGTGGTGCAAGAGCGCAAGCTGCAACAATACATCTTGGCTCTCCCTTTTTCTGATCCAGTGGTGCAAGTGTTGCAATGACTGGGGACAAGGAGAGTTGCAATGGACTGCCGATAGCCCAGTTTGTTGGGTTTCGCCTTAGTAGCCTGTCCATCATGCATTGCCTTTGTCCACTGGTGTAGTTGTTGGGTTCCCTTGGTGGTCACCTCTTTTGCCTATACCACCATTGGGGTCTTGTTGGAGCTCTGTAAGTGTGGCTGCCTGTTGCGGGGTTCCACAGCAGATTTTTTGTTTGGGGTTGCTTTCAATAGCCTTATACCTACTAAGGTTAATCCCCCAAGGCAGCGGGGCAGTGATTGGTAGGCACCAGGATGTGTCCACATGCCAATGGGTCTATGCAGCACACTACATCCTTGACCACCGAAGGGTCAAGACGTACCTGGCGCTCCTCTCGGAGCAGCCAGGTCAACTGTTAAGTTGGCCCATACCAACCCCCTCCCCTGAACCCTCCTCCCCACCGGAATATCAACAAGTTCTCGCCAGAAGTTACAATTTCATTTAGGAAAGGAACGGAACCAGTGTTAAACAGAGGTGAACAGTGGTGAACAGTGCTTAAGTCAGTGAGAACAACTCAACAGTAACAGTCGTACCCAAGTTAACCTTCACACAGTGAGGTCCCAGGTACCCAGTGATAACGGCCCGTGAGACCCAACAACAACCACCGATGTGTTAATCCGTCTACGATAGGAAGGCCTAAGACCAAACCTCACTCATATAACACCATCTGTGAGGGAATTATTGTCCCTCATAACACCATCTGAGGGAATTACTACACCACGTCCCTCATAACACCATCTGTGAGGGAATTACTACACCACGTGAGGCCCCTCATAACACCATCTATGAGGGAATTACTACACCACGTGATGCCCCTCATAACACCATCTGTGAGGAATTACTACACCACGTGAGGTCCCTCATAACACCATCTGTGAGGGAGTTACTACACCACGTGAGGCCCCTCATAACACCATCTGTGAGGTAATTACTACACCACGTGAGGTCCCTCATAACACCATCTGTGAGGGAATTACTACACCACGTGAGGCCCCTCATAACACCATCTGTGAGGGATTACTACACCACGTGAGGCCCCTCATAACACCATCTGTGAGGAATTACTACACCACGTGAGGTCCCTCATAACACCATCTGTGAGGCGTGAGGTCCCTCATAACACCATCTGCGAGGGAATTACTACACCACGCCAGGTCCCTCATAACACCATCTGAGGGAACTACTACACCACGTGAGTTCCTCCTAACACCATCTGGGAGGGAGTTACTACACTACGAGTTTGCTGTTCAACACCTACATTAATCTGTATGTTCACTGTATGTTCCTTTACCTTTCTCTAATGAAGGCTTTTGTTAAACCACCAATGTATGTAATAAGTCATTTATGTCCAATGTATATTTTCAGTCTTCAGGCTGCAGAATTTTTTCAATAAACCGTTAATTATTATTATTATTATTATTATTATGCGCCGTCCCTCTGGGGGCCCACTGCTTCTCCGAGATCCCCTGCTGGTCTAGCTTGGGCCCACGAGGCACCCAGTTACCGTCTGTTGCCATGAGGAAACAAAGCAGGAGTCATGATGGTGAAGAGGCTGTGTACTGGCAGGGGAGGAATTATGCATGCGCACACACACACATACTGTACAAAAATAATGTATACAGTATATGAGATCACCATAATAACTGTAATCCCCACCATTTTATGGAAATTTTCCACATTTGAGCGGGTTAACAATGATCACCTGATGATACGGTGTCCTCATTGTCAAGAGACATATTTGAAGCAAGTTTTCCAGCTGGATGCCCTTCTTAACATCAACCCACATTTACAGAGTGGGAACTGGGTATTGTATGTAGAACTTCCAAGCCCTTTTTAGCTGACAAGGCAGGATCACTACTCCCTGAGGTGAAGAAAGATTACCCACCTACTAGAAAGTTATATTTTTTCTATTCTGGCTCAACTTAAGCATCAGCAGGTCCCTGATAATCACTCCCAGAGCTTGACCAACATGTACTGAACATTATTCCTCTCATGGCCATTTGTCAGCTGACCACCTGCACCATCTACTTGCAGGCATTTTTCCAAGCATTATGAGTCAAAAATAAGTATAAAAAGTTATTATCATGGTATAGTAAAACACACTTCAGCAGGAAGTATTCAAAACTTATCAGTGGCTTCCACTCTTATTCATGTGGTGTTGCAGAGAACTTTGAACCTGTTTTATAGATTTAAATAATTTATTTTATTTTATAGTAAAAACTTCCTCAAGAGAAATGAGCATTTTAACAAAACAACATTCAAGAGGTATGTCTGAATTGTAAAAAAAAAAATTATCACAGGTTTTGTGATGTAATGAACACCTTTCCTAGAACATGTTTCATGCAATATTTTACCCAAACAAAAACTATCACTGTTTTATCTCCAGACACTTGCTTCATAAAACAATGAGCTGTCAAAGCTTCAAAGTATTGTATAAGATTTGACTAAGTGGTTCATATCAGTCTAGTTAGAAAAGAATAGGTAAAAAATGGGAGACAGAAGGAGTACAGTACTGTAATGTTAGACAGACAGACCTCTGTACAACCTGTGTATAAATGAGACCAGAAACATTACATGAGCTCTGACAGAAATGAGGCCATAAGCAGACTAACTCGTGATAAATTTATAAGACTGTACTGTACTTCCAAGTGACCAGAGGAGCTCATACCAGATATACGTACTAACAATAATACAGTTGTCTCACACTAACCTTCTTGATGATGGTAGTCATCTCATGTGCTGATCTTGGTGCTCCTCCAATTAACTGTCTTGTACAGGTATCTAAAGTAGCAGCATGTCCTACTAGTAGTACTGTACCACCTGAACCAATAAAAAATTTTGAATAAAATATTGAAATGTTAAACACAGAGGGGACTAAAAATTTTTTAATCTATATCCAGGCGTCTTCAGATATATTCTTGTTTTCATGGTACAGTACAGTATTTTATGGCATATAAGATGCATGGCCATACAGGCAGGGAGTATTTGGGAAAAAAAATTGTGTGTGCATTTTCCTCCTGTAGCCCTAGTTTTCTTAAAATAATATGTACAGTACCAGCAAATGTGAGAAATAAATAAAAATAATACCATTAAATAAGGTACAACAAAAAATACTGTACGTATTGCCGAACCAGTAAATAAAAGCCAAATGAAAGTGTTACAGTTGTCATTTGCAGTAGTACCCCGATTTACGCGGTCAATTGAACCCACAGGGTACCGCGGAAAGTGAAAACCGAGTAATGTGAACAACGGAACATATGGGATTAATTCCAATAGAGACTGGCCCGACCCCCAAACTCCACTTTTTTACTCCACTTTTTTTGACACAATACCTATGTTGTAGTAAAAATAACATTTAAATTTTATGATGGTATGCTCACACAATTAATATTTAAGAGAAATACAGTCGCCAGGTTTATGTCCATTCAAATAATTGACTCAAATCCCCCCCCCCCCTCTTCCCAGCTCACTAGCTCCTACCTCTCTGAGAAACGATTGGGTGAAAACACTACATTTTAACGTTTAGTAATGAATAATACCTCAGACTAAAGTTAGGATAATATAATTGACATTTCTGGATTCCTTGCAGGTCAGGGAATATTTTGAATGTAAACTTCATATATTTTGCACAAAAGATAAAATATTTGCTTTGTGTAAACCAAATTATTACATTAGATCTAAAATTTGTATGTCTAATGCAAAATCCATGATGTTTATATTCAAAATGATCATCATATTGTAAGAATTCCAGCAATGTAAATTATATTCTGGTCGAGTAATTTGTATGAATTTTATGAGCTAAAACAAATATCTTCAGTTAATAAAAAAAATAAAAATATTCTTCACAACACTATCTGTCAATGAAAGTACCCCACCTTGCCTCCCCCCCTCCTCACACTCACACCAGCTGGGTCGGTCCGTCCCAACCCTCCCACCCCACCCCCCACCTTCCCTCCCTACCAGAGAAATGTTGGGTGAAAAAACTAGATTTTAACTTTTAGTAATAAATAATACCTCAGACTAAAGTTAGGATAATATAATTGACATTTCTGGATTCCTTGCAGGTCAGGGAATATTTTGAATGTAAACTTCATATATTTTGCACAAAAGATAAAATATTTGCTTTGTGTAAACCAAATTATTACATTAGATCTAAAATTTGTATGTCTAATGCAAAATCCATGATGTTTATATTCAAAATGATCATCATATTGTAAGAATTCCAGCAACGTAAATTGTATTCTGGCAGGGTAATTTGTATGAATTTTATGAGCTAAAACATATATCTTCAGTAAATAAACAAAGAAATATTCTTCAAGGACACTATCTGTCAATCAAAATACTCCGCCATAGCTGGGTCGGTCCCTCCCTCCCTCCCTTCCCCCACCTTCCCTCTCTACCAGAGAAGCTTTGGGAGAAAATAGTATATTTACATTTTGATTAATAAATAATAACTCAGACTAAAGTTAGGATGATATAATTGACATTTCTGGATTCCTTGCAGGTCAGGGAATATTTTGAATGTAAACTTCATATGTTCTGCACAAAGGCTAAAATATTTGCTTTGTGTAAACCAAATTATTACATAAGATCTAAAAATTGTATGTCTAATGCAAAATCCATGATGTTTATATTCAAAATGATCATCATATTGTAAGAATGCCAGCAATGTAAATTATATTCTGGCCGGGTAATTTGTATGAATTTTATGAGCTAAAAAAAAAAAAAAAAATTATACTTCACCGCGTATATGAGTAGATGCACCGCGGAAAGTGAAAGTCCGGTTCTGGAAAGTGAAACCGTGTAAAGCGGGTTAATACTGTATACTGTAGTCCCTTGCTCACTATAGCAACGCAGACGCCACCTCCGCCGATTCCCTAACAACACCCCCCCCCCTAGTCCCGCCTCCACCCGCTAACTCGTGTGTAAAGAAATGCATATACCCTTTACTGTACATGAGTAAAAATAAATGAAGAAAGTTATGTATATCTTCCCCAAATATACAAGATGAAAAACAACCATAACACCAGTAGCCTGGTAGTTATAGTGACGAGTTTAACCTGGCTACAATGCTGCCAGCGATGTTAACAGACACAAATGTGAAAAGAGAGTTATATGTAAATCTCATTTGTATCAGGTATTTGTAGATATAAAAATAAATGTTGCAGGTACTGTATGGTATTAATAGACTATAATGCTTGTAGGAGTTCAGAAATTGTAACTGCTTAGCTGCCTCTGAAGAGTTGGGTGTCTGCCGTAAGGACATTAATCGTCTCAGGTTATCATCATCAGTACAGTACAAATTAGTTATAAATCGAGCTTTTATATTTACAATACAGTATTACCCCGCTTAACGCGGTTTCACTTAACGCGATTCCGCATATACGCGGTGCCTCGCCAGAACCAAACTTTCACTTAACGCGGTTCATCTACCCATATACGCGGTGAAGTATAATTTTTTTTTTTTATTTAGCTCATAAAATTCATACAAATTACCCGGCCAGAATATAATTTACATTGCTGGAATTCTTACAATATGATGATCATTTTGAATATAAACATCATAGATTTGGCATTAGACATACAAATTTTAGATATAATGTTTACTCTGAGTAAATATGTTATCTTTTGTGCAAAATATATGACATTTATATTCAAAATATTCCTGGTCATACAAGGAATCCAGCAATGTCAATTATATTATCCTAACTTTAGTTTGAGGTATTATTTATTACTAAAAAGGTAAATATTCTGGTTTTCCCACTCGTCTGGTAGGGAGGGACCGACCAACCATTTGGCACGGTGTGAAGAATATTTTTTTTATTTTTTATTAACTGAAGATATTTGTTTTAGCTCATAAAATTCATACAAATTACCCGGCCAGAATATAATTTACATTGCTGCAATTCTTACAATTTGATGATCATTTTGAATATAAACATCATAGATTTTGCATTAGACATACAAATTTTAGATATAATGTTTACTCTGAGTAAATATGTTATCTTTTGTGCAAAATATATGACAATTATATTCAAAATATTCCTGGTCTTACAAGGAATCCAGCAATGTCAATTATATTATCCTAACTTTAATCTGAGGTTTTATTTATTACTAAATGTTAAAATTTAGTTTTTTCACCCTACATTTCTCTTGTAGGGAGGGTTGGTGGGGGGTGGGGGGGAGGGGTGGGATGGACCGACCATCTGGCGCGGTTGGAAGAGGGGGGGAGGCAAGGTGGGGTACTTTGATTGACAGATAGTGTCGTGAAGAATATTTTTTTTTTTTATTAACTGAAGATGTTTGTTTTAGCTCATAAAATTCATACAAATTACCCGGCCAGAATATAATTTACATTGCTGGAATTCTTACAATTTGATGATCATTTTGAATATATACATCATAGATTTTGCATTAGACATACAAATTTTAGATACAGTAGTACCCCGCTTAACGTGGTTAATTGAACCCACAGGGTACCGTGTTAAGTGAAAACCGCGTTAAGTGAACAACAGAACATATGGGATTAATTCCAATTGAGACTGGCCGGACCCCCAAACTCTACTTTTTCCGACACAATACCTATGTTCTAGTAAAAATAACATCTTAATTTTATGATGGTACATGCACACAATTAATACTTAAGAGAAATAGAGAAATATAGTCGCCAAGTTAATGTCCATTCAAATAATGGACTCAACTCCCTCCCCCTCTTCTCACACTACACTCGCTGGCTCTTCCCTCTCTGAGAAATTTTTGGGGGAAAACCACTAAATTTTAATAAATAATACCTCAAACTAAAGTTAGGATAATACAATTGACATTGCTGGATTCCTTGTAAGACCAGGAATATTTTGAATATAAATGTCATATATTTTGCACAAAAAATAACATATTTACTCAGAGTAAACATTATATCTAAAATTTGTATGTCTAATGCAAAATCTGTGATGTTTATATTCAAAATGATCATCATATTGTAAGAATTCCAGCAATGTAAATTATATTCTGGCCGGGTAATTTGTATGAATTTTATGAGCTAAAACAGGCAGGCAGTCAGGCAGGCAGGCAGGCGGGTGGTGGGTGGGGCGAATCTAAAAATAGCATCTCGAGCCGGACACTCTGCGCGTATACGTGGAAAAAACACGTGTTAAGTGAAAGTTCGGCTCTGGCGAGGCACCGCATATACATGAAATCGCGCTAAGCGAAACCGCGTTAAGCGGGGTATTACTGTATAATGTTTACTCTGAGTAAATATGTTATCTTTTGTGCAAAATATATGACATTTATATTCAAAATATTCCTGGTCTTACAAGGAATCCAGCAATGTCAATTATATTATCCTAACTTTAGTTTGAGGTATTATTTATTAAAATCCAGTGGTTTTCCCCCCAAAATTTCTCAGAGAGGGAAGAGCCAGCGAGTGTAGTGTGAGAAGAGGGGAAGGGAGTTGAGTCCATTATTTGAATGGACATTAACTTGGCGACTGTATTTCTCTATTTCTCTTAAGTATTAATTGTGCGCATGTACCATCATAAAATTAAGATGTTATTTTTACTAGAACATAGGTATTGTGTTGGAAAAAGTAGAGTTTGGGGGTCCGGCCAGTCTCTATTGGAATTAATCCCATATGTTCTGTTGTTCACTTAACGCGGTTTTCACTTAACACGGTACCCTGTGGGTTCAATTGACCGCGTTAAGCGGGGTACTACTGTAATTATTTTTTAATTAATTAAAAATAATAATACAATACTACTTGTAATGTGTTTAAGTAAGCAATGACATATTTTTAATTCTGGAGTTGGGTTAGGTAGAATTAAGCCTACTGGAGACAACAACTGGGGGATTCTTTAGCTTACGGGAGACTTCAACTTCATATATTGGACGCAGGCTGATTTTTCAGCCATTTTTCAGACAAAAAAGTGCGTCTTATATGCCGTAAAATACGGTACTTCCTTTGAAGATTCAGTCAGAGTGAAAAATATTTGCACACCAAATTTATCAAGTATCTTGAAAACAATACTGCAAGTTGCCTTAATTTGCACCCTTGTGATCTCATATTTTTATGTCAAATTTAGTGTAACTTTGAACTGCAAACCAATTACTGTATATGTATTTAGCACTGATGCTAGCAATGAGTGCTATGTTAAATAAAATTGTAGACAAACTTTAAAATCATAAATGTGTGTGTGTGTGTGTACATGCAAAGGTGTATGTGTGCATGTGTACTGTAATGATTTAAAAAGAGAAAACCAGGTTCACTCAATCATAATAGTGATATCCCCATTAGCCACAACAATTGATCAAGAGAACTTTTGGGAATGAGAGATTTCTGGATAATGAAATGACTCTCAAACTAGGAAAAAATCCCAGGTAGTATATTGGCAAAAGTTTCTCGGAATTTTCTGGAAATTGCGCATTATTTCACCCTCAGAATTTGTTTCCAGACCCAGAAAAAAATTGGAGAGAATTTCTGGAATTTCCTCAGAATTTTCCATAATGACACATTATTTCACCCTCGGAATTTGCTCCCAGACCCAGAAAAAAAAATTGGAGTTTCCAGAATGTATCTGATTTTCAACCACGGAGAATCGTTCCCAAACCCGGAATTGAGAGAAATTTTACAGAAAAAATTCTGAGCAAATTTCAATTCCGTCTACTGGAGAGTTCTGGCTAAAAGGGATTCGGGATAATGGAGATATTACTCTTGGATTCAATAAATATGTACAAGGAGAAGATGTAATACTTTTAAAGGTAGACATACCTTGTGACTGTGTTGTATTAATAATACTCTGTGTAACGTAGGCATTTCTTCCATAATACTGCTCACAACTCTCGTGAGTGTCCTTCAGTTCCTCTTTTCGGATCAGAGGGTCATAATTATGGTTTATATTAAATCCTGCATCAATCAGCTCATCAAGAGTCATCCATAGAGGCATTCCATCATGGTACCAAGCTAGCCACTCAAAAAGCCCTGGTTCAATATTGAGTGGCAAGTGCTCAGCAATGCCCATACCTGTGAAGAATTATCTTACTTTAAATAATATCCTTTACTGTACATGCTTCTCTCAATATGCTTCAGATTAATATCATTACCTACTTTTTGGGTATCTATCCAGATTAATTTAAAGGCTAACTTTCCAAAACTTGATTGATAGTTAAACCAGTTCTACCCATAAGAAAACATTAACCCTGAAATGGTCCATATTAAATACTAAATACCCATTACAGCACAGTACTGTATAGTAGCCTAACTCTCCAGAATAAGACAACAAAACTAATGGCTCTATCTTTTATACAAAAAATATAAGAAATATATTTTTCCTTTCAAAACCAAGTTATATGAGGGATTACTGTACGTTTGTCAAAGTAATTATGACTTGCCAATTACTCCTTCATAAAGATTATACTGTACTGTATTCTTCAAATTCAAGCTGAAATAAAGCAGCTTTGTGGTTATTTTTCGAAGCAAAGTTTCATAAAATAATTACCGTAACATTTAACTCACTAATCAAGTAATCAAGTGTCAATCTTAAAATATCAGTGGTGTGAAAATATATAAGATGGATGACAATTACATTACAGAAATGTTGGGTAACGAGAGAATTAGCTTCATCTAATAATAACAATCCAGCTTGTTTCCCTGAATACTCGTACAGTACTTACCTGTACTATATCCCTATAACTTACCCTTAAGTATATTGGTACAAGTTTGAACACAACGCAAAGATGGGGAACAGAAAACATGATGCACCTCTGTCCCATTTGCCTTCATAGCTTGACCTACGAGTGATGCTTGCAATAAACCAATATTTGTAAGAGGACAGTCTTTATAAAAACTGTGCGGTGCTCCTTTCCTCTGAGGTAGTGTCTCTGGCATGTTAAGGTCTCGTCGCTGATATGTCCCTGTACAAGGACAACATAGTATTATATCTAAGCAATATTTAGAACAATTGTCTAAACATCCACAGATAACTCATAAAGTTATTATAGTTTAATGATTACAGTATATTTAAAATTTTATGGGTAAGACTGGAAATACTATACAGACAGATTCTTACAAACACGTGTTACATGGAGACCACTAATGTAACACATTTTTCCCTTTGTATTCAATTTACGAATCTCATGTCTGACATTAAAAAACAGTCTACAAACAAAACTCCCATCTGAAACTTGGGAGTAGATTACATACAAGTTAAAGAATTATGCCTAAAATTAAAATTAAATTGATAGTCTTTTTCACATGTACAGCAAAGTGAATAAAAACACAAACATACCTGCTTCATTGAAGCAAAAGCGAATCCAATCACCAAAGGTGAAATCAACTCTCTCTCCATGTCTGACAACAATAATTTTACGTGGACCTTCAATAGGGAACTTGTAAAGAGGCCCTTCCTTTTTTGGTTTCTTAACCTAAAATCAAGTAAATGTTTATACAGTACAGTACTGTACTTGTAAGATGAGCACACTGGAATGACAAAGATTATCTAGACAGGGTTGTGTCTGGCAAAATTTTTTTCACTCTTTCAAGCACTTTTTGCGATGGTACAGGAAGGCTATCTAGCAGTACAGTATTCCTTTGATTTTATCCTTTGAATGGGACACCTCATGTGACCAATGAAAATATTCTCAATTTGCTTAATGGAACCCACATGAACCACCAACTTGTGTGATAGTAAACATTCTTAACCACAATAACAGAGAATGAACAAAATATTTGTCTGAATTAAAGTAAATCTTCTCAATAAAGGACTCCTCAATACTGAATATTCTCAATAATGGATGTCTTTTTGTTTATATAATTAACCAACTCGGCAATGTCTCCTATTGACTACCTGGTCAGTTGGTGCATGTTGGCACTTGCTAGGATCAGTGCAGCTGAACATCCCAGCACTCTAAAAAGGGTCCTACTACAGTACAGTACAGTACAGTACTACATTTTAGACATGATATGTAGTACCCTATACTAAAACTAAGAGACCATGCCAAAAGTCATTTCATAGTAGAAAAGAAGTCAGATATTGTTGACAAAATTTGAAAAAGGTACATCTGTGTCTGTCATTATGGCAGAAGACAACAACAGTGCCTAATTCACTGTGTCAATTTGCTTGGCACAGCAGGAGGAAGTATCTCCTGTGCCATGCCAGCATAAAGAAGTGCAAGTATTGAAGGCCCCTAATCAAGGCAAGTTGAATTTCTATATATTGTATAGTATTGATGGCTGGAAATGATGTTTGAATTTTTTATACAGTACTATCTCATTAATGAAATCCTCCCAATAAGGAAAGGGCTTGCATGAATCAGTCCAGTACTGGGAGTGCTTCCTGTAGTTTTATTATTGGCTCTGTGTACCTGTCATGACACTGGGAAAAAGCTTTGAGTATGTATGTATCAGCAAAAGGATTGGGTACATAAAAAATCCACGAAGCAAAATGGATTTTCTTACCGACTACCATTATAAACTGGGAGATACTGTCTGTCCCTTGATGAAAAAAAAATCCACCATGTAACAAAATAAGAGTAAACATGTTTTTAATCACTTTTTAAAGAAAACAATAAAACTACACAATAATAATAATAGTACAGCACTGTAGTAACGATTATATGGTACATGTTATACAAATGAGTTTAATGCAAGTTAAAATGTATTCTACTCAAAAGAAACTACTGTATGGTGGTTGGTGCCCTTCCAAATCTGTCCTCCATGACAACAACCAACCACAGCTAACAACTATGGTAATTATAACTTATATTTGCATTGATATACAGTCGGCCCTTAACATACGCGGGTTTAGCATACACGGATTTGCAAATACGCAGATTGCCCTGCCGGAGGAATATTCTGTACATTGGAGTAATTGAAGTACATTCAAATCGCGCGCCATTCAACTCGCGCGCAGCACCGAACACGGAACACCGCCCGCTCCCGCAACCTCACACACACACGCATAGCTCTCCCTCACTCAGTCAGTCTCGCTGTAACCACGCTTGTGTTGACATCAGCATTGTAGTTGCAAAAATATTACATTTCCGAGAATGTATTATATCAAGCACAGTATGAATAGAATATCACTAATACAGTCATGCGCCGGTTAACGTCCGACCGAACAACGTCCGATCGCATATATGTCCGTGCCCCCCCTCCCCCCCCCAAAAAAAAATCTGTAACGCCTGCTGGACCACCACTCCACGACCCCCTGACGGAGACACGATGATCCTCCCCATACTGGTCGAATATTATGTGTTAAAGGAATATGCTTCCTTGATCAGGCATTTTTTAAACATTTGTTTTTTTAAACATTTGCCTCCAGGTGTAATGTTAACCTACATCTATTGAGGATAAAATCTTTCACCAACAAATTGACAATAACACATTTGCTGTAATTAGACATATCTAGTTGCTTCAACAATTGCAACCCCAGTTGCAATTGGGGTTGCAATTTCAAATTCTGTGGCATTACTAAAAATAACTAAGTCTCTGGTGCACTCTAAGATTAAGAGAGAAAATGGAGGACTCAGGCGTCCTGATGTGAGAGAAAACGGACTCGTATGATGGGGGACCAAATAAAAAAAGCATAGCTACATGTTTTGTGGACTACAGTATTAAGCGTACCCTTTTCATCACTTTGTAATAAACCTAGCCATGCCTATGTGTGTTTATAATATTTACCATAACATTATATATAAATATATATATATATATATATATATATATATATATATATATATATATATATATATATATATATATATATATATATATATATATATATATATATATATATATATATATGTATATATGTATATATATATAGTATAACCCTCACTTTACGCGGTCCCACATTCCGCGTTTCCACGTTTACGCGGTGCCCTGCCGGAACCCAGGATGCTCACATTCCGCAGTGCGTGTACCCCTTTACGCGGAGAGCGGCTGGCGAGCCGCGCCATTTTTGGATCCAAACCTCCCGCCATCCGCCATGTTGTGTAAGCGGCGCGAACATGGTGCGCACAAGGTCGCCCAGTCATCAAAACATTACCAGTTCTTCACCCGCCACCCACCACAGCCGGCCCAAGTCAGTGATAGTGATAATTATGGTGAGGATATGGACTTAGATGAACTTTGGGGAGTTTGACAAAGAGGCCCTGCAAGCCTCTGTGGTGGACAGTGATACAATTAATACAAGTGATACAGGTGAGGGCCAATAATCTGCCCTCTGCCTCGGAACCAACCGCCCATCCCCATGTGCCCAGCCATTTTTTCTACTAATGTAAGTGTTAAAAAACCTAATACTATTGATATTTCTCTTAATTATTAATTGTGTGTGCATACCATCATAAAGTTAAGATATTATTTTTACTACAACATAGTTGTGTGTCGTCAAAAAGTGGAGTTTGGGGATCGGCCCGGACTCCATTTCAATTAATCCCATATGTTATGTTATTCACTTTACGCGTTTCTCACTTTACGCGGGACCCTCCGGGATACATTAACCGCGTAAAGTGAGGGGTTGGCACAATAATAATAATAACAACATATGTATATGTATATATATATATATATATATATATATATATATATATATATATATATATATATATATATATATATATATATATATATATATATATATATATATATATATATATATATATATATATATATATATATATGTATATATATATATATGTATATATATATATATATATAATATATATATATATATATATATATATATATATATATATATATATATATATATATATATATATAATATATATATATATATATATATTTAGTGGGTCTAAATGGTGATAAAATGGGAAACTTGGGGTTGGGTCTTGGGTGCCTGAACCAATTAGAATAAATCCCATAGGTTCTGTACTTTCGTTATCGGCGGGGTCCCAATTAGGCGCGATAACCAAGGGATGACTGTACTGTACTGTATATACTTGTGACACTGGCCAGTTGCTTCTGGTGTTATGGTACAGGGGTACCAAGTGACAGCACTAGGATCCCGCTTCCTCTATCAAGGAATAAACAATTAAAATTTAAATTGAAAAAAAAAACATTCAAATAATGGGACGTAGCGAACCTAAATGGCCGTAGAGCGGGCACAGTCACGTATGCATCGCATATTCTTATAGATTGTGCTGCCAGGCGTACGTTATCTAGTGAATTTAGTCAATATTGTACAGTAACAATGGACCGAAGTGCAAACCTGTATTGTACATGTACTAAATGATTACGGTACTAAAATTGTTATGTCTATTGCAAATATTGCTTGTTTATACAGGTATTCAAATAAATTACTATCTTACAAGAATCCCTCCAATGTAAGTTATATTCACCCAGGTCATTTGGGTGGCAAATTATGAGAAGAGCTTAGTCACTCTTAAGTAATGATAAATAAACACGCAGGCAGGCCTTCAGCGCCAACTGTCAAATCTTATCTCAAATAAATAAACAAACAAACACCAGACATTCTGTCACCTCACCTCCCGCCCCCTCCCTCCCAGACAAAAGTTTGGTGATTTCTTTATGTTCATTTTATATAATATCTCAGACTAAAGTTAGGATAATATAATTTGCATTGCTGAAATCCTTGCAAGACAGAGATTAATTTGAATATAAGCATCATATATTTTGCTCAAGATATAAAAAATGTAGTACATTAGTGTACAATACTGTAGTACATTTTATAAAAAGTTTTTTAACTATTTTTGGGTAGATTTACATAAATTTCTTCATTTATTTTCATCCATTTACATGCACACACCATACTAAAAGAAACGTAAAAGAAATAAATGACCTTAGTGCAAAGCTGGAGTGCACATGTACTAATTTGATTACGGTATTAAAATTGTTATGTCTAATGTGAATTACAACATGTTTATATTCAAATAAATCAATATCTTACAAGAATCCCAGGTATGTTAATTATATTCTCCTAGGCTCATATCACTGGCATTTTAAAATGAGAGAAGCTTAGTAGGACTGTTAAATAAACACACAGAGCCGTTCGGCTCAAACTTATCACCTCAACCCCCCACACACCCCCACCCCTCCCTCCCTCCCTAATCTGCTCAGCCGGGGGTTTATTTAGGCTTCCAATTTTTATCTTATATAATGTCTCAGACTAAAGTTAGGAGATTATAATTTGCTTTGCTGGAATCCTTGCAAGACAGCCAATAATTTGAATATAAACGTCATATATTTTGCTCAAGAGATAAAAATTGTTGTACATTAGTGTACTGTACTGTAGTACATTTATAATATAAATTTTTTCAACTGCATTTTGGGTAGATTTACATCAATTTCTTCATTTATTTTCATTCATTTGCATGCACACACCATACTAAAAGAAACGTAAAAGAAATTAATGACCTTAGTGCAAAGCTGGAGTGCACATGTACTAATTTGATTACGGTACTAAAATTGTTATGTCTAGTGCAAATTATAGCACGTTTATATTCAAATTAATGAGTATCTTACAAGAATCCCAACAATGTTAATTCACCCAGGTCATGTCACTGACTTTTTATAAGAGAGAAGCTTAGTCACTTAAGAACTGATAAATATACAGGTACAGGTTGTACCTTTCTAGTTCGGCATTCTGTGGTCCGGAAACTCCCGTGGTCCGGAACGATTTTAGGTTGTCCAATAGGTAGATAGGCAGTTTTTTTTTTTTTTTTACTTATCTGAATTATTATTATTATTATTACAGGAGTATTAAATTTTTGCCCCTCAGGCCCCAATGTGGGTCAGTGACCTATGCCCGGGTGGGCTAATCCCCATAAAAAAAACAACAACAAAGCCGCGAGAAATTAAGGTTTGTTTACATACGGCAGTTCGGCTGCTCTCTCTCTCTCTGCTTGTCTATACAGAGTACAACATTTAACCCTTCAATATATATGAGCAGTAAATAAGTGTTGCTTTCATATTCTTATGTAGAGTAATGACGATATATTTTCACATGTGCGCCCTTACATACGAGCAGTCTCACTTTTTTTTTTACCATTAATGGTTAGCTACTTATATTGTTCCATTTATTAACATTAAATAACATTACAGGTACTTCAAGCAACCATATTCATATTTTACATTAATTTTACTACAGCTAAACTCAGGGTCTTATTTTCTTCAGTTTTATATGTAGAACCAATCAGTCACTGGTTTCGTAAGCTTTAACATAAACAATGCCGGCAGCGGTCTCGTCTCCTCTAATATTCCACGTATTATTAATAAATTGTATTGTTAATTTTGCACACATGTACATTAATTCAATAAAAACAAATTCAGAAACATTAATTAAAATATATATGAACAGTAAATAAGTGTTGCTTTCATATTCTTATGTAAAGTAATGATGATATGTTTTCACGTGTGCGCATGCGCACTTACATATGCGATCTCTCTTTTTTCTTTACCATTATCGTTAGCTACTTCTATTGTTCCATTTATTAACATTAAATAACATTACTTAAAACAACCATATTAATTTTACTACAGCTACAACCAAGATCTTATTTTCTTCAGTTTTATATGTAGAACCAGTCAGTCACTGGTTTTGTAATCAACGAATACAATGCTGTGTCATTTCCTCGTGTGTTTTAATATTCTACGTATTATTAATGAATTGTATTGCTCATTTTGCACACATAAACATTAATTCAATAAAAAAGACATTCAGTAATAAACAATAATGAATCTTTTGTACATAAGAGAAATGACGCTGTTTACACGATTATGCACGTCGTCTGCACGTTGGCGGGCCGTTCAAACCCGTCGAAATTCAAGTTTCCGCCGTCAAAATTTTTATTTATTTATTTTTTTTGTGTGTTCCAATAAAATACGTTAAGAATTAAAAATTCGCGAAATTTGAGAAGCTATTATACGACATTTAACCCTTCAATATGTCTTCAAAGAGACCATGATGCAGAGAAAGTGGTGCTAGTGCTTCCAGGCTTAAGCACAAGTCACTATCTATCCAGGAAAAGGGTGAATTTCCATGGTCCGGCACCGGTCAGGTCCCGAGGTTGCCGGACTAGAGAGGTACAACCTGTACACGCTTTAGACCTTGGGCTGGTACCAACTGTCAAACGTACTACCTCCCCTCCCCCCAAGCCCCCTCGCTTGCTCCCTCCCTCCTTCTCTCCCTCCCTCCCTCTCCCCCTCTCCCCCAACTGCCCAGCATTGCTGGAATCCTTGTAAAACAGTGAATAATTTTAATATAAACTTCATGTATTTTGCACAAGAGATAAAAATTAATCACCTGTATCACATTACAGTTGTGATTTAAGAGTAAAAGTGTATATGTACGTATATAGTATTCCACATACACGTAAGTACAAGTATAAATAGAAAGTTTATGTGATGATCGGACAACGTCCATTTCGGTTAACGTCACGTTTCCAAGAACGTATCTAGGATGTTAACCGGCGCATTTACTGCATTTTGTCATACTATTTCTTCTTTTCTCTTAAATTAAAGTCATTTTAGATGTTTATAAGGACTTAGGCATTGATATACACTGTAATGGGATTATAAACATTGTTCTGTAAGTACGGTTTGCACATTACATGTGTTTCAACTTAGGTACAAATCCAACTTATGAATATCCTCAGGAACAGAACCTGTTCATAACCCAGGGAGCCAGGGAACAACTGTACTGTATACAGGACTGCTTAAAACTGGACAGGGTACACTTTGTTGAATATGCAGTACTGTGCAGTACTTAACAATGCTACTTGCCGTAATCTCTCCCTGCACTAAGGTCAATATTTGTTAGGTCAATATTTGTTAGAAAAAATATGAGGCAAAATACAGAATATCTATGGATTTAAGTAGATATATTATTTATTTAAATAATCATTTTAATTGATGCACATGATTGGTTATTCTAGTAGTGCTTAAGAAATGCTATTAAATGACAATGTATTGTATTTTGCATTTTCAGTACACTGAAGAAAAAATTGGTAGTGCAGAAAAAACAGAGTTAGATGGTCACTTTGAGTCACTGTCCCTTCAAACAGACTCGGCTAAACAATGGACAGAAAAACTCTTGGCTGGTGCTGAGTCTGTACTTATTCCCAACCCAGGTAATTATTGGATTGGCCATTTGTTCGTTGGTAACTCTCAAACAGTAATATTTTTTACTAATTAATAAAAGGATTACATGGTTGAAGATGTTAACATCAATACAGCTACAGTACATATACAGTGTTTGTATTAATGATATACAGTACTGTTCTGTATTGTTGTTTTGCTGTGTAATTTGTAAGGTACATTTAAACTTAATATTTTTGTAAAATAACCCAAGTGCTTCATTTAAAAGTTATAATAAAAATATATTTAATAATGATGATTGTTATTGTTCTGTGTGTGTGACTTATATGTTTATTTTCTTTCAGGGAACAGAGTAGAAGATATGATCTTTGAAAAGATAGAAAAGCGCCGTCCAAATAGACTTAGTAACCTCGAATATTTAGGGTTGGACATGGTTCAAGCAGGAAATGAATTTGGTCCAGGAACAGCATATGGTAAGGGGGGTCCTGGTTGACCTCACTGCTCATAAGCTTTAAGTGAGCTCTGCTGATGGTCATCAGTGTGTTTTCATTCTTATTTTTTCTTTAGTCTGCTGTTCACAGTGAACTATATACAAGCTGATACTGATCACTTTCCAAAATGCCAAGATTTGAGTTTTTGATGCCTCCAGATATCTGACTGTACAGTACAGTATTTTGATTCAGTTTAGTTCCCAAATTAGCTATCTGCACATTAAGATACATACAGTACAGTACTGTACTTAGAAAATTATATACATGTACTGAATTAACAATTACAGATTGCACTAAAAGAAAATGCTGAACAGTTTTATCATATTCAATAATTTGCTTATACAGTACAGTACTAGGATGAAGACATTAATATTTTGCTTCTTCACATTGTAGAATTATATTCCAGTAATCACCTTATGAACAGGTTCTGCACTTCTGAAAGTTGGTGGGGCTGAGCAGCGGTTAGGTATGGTGGAAAGAGAGTTTGTGAGTAATGCTGTCCAGGGGTATGTACAGCCCATGAGAAAGTTCCTCGACACTGAAATGAAAACAATCACAAGGGAAAAGCGACTTCTTGAAACTAAACGGTAGGTGAACTTGAAACTTGCATCTTGATATTGTGATTGATTGAAACAACACAGTTGATAACTCTCTTTACAACCCAGGAATTGTAGCAGACTACAGTATAAGTTAAATGCAGTTGTAGATGAATTGAATATGCAGTACTCTACTGTTGAAAGATATTCATGTATTTCCCCAGTTACCAATATATTTTGGAAAACATTGTTTTAAAGTACAGGGGTATCTTTCTTTTAACCCCTTGTGTATGGGGTCTTCTTCTCTCTGCTGGATAAAATCATCTGACATCAGCCTAAAAAGTATTAAAAGTAGCATTCCCATAGTGAAAGGATTATTAGAGATAGTCTACTAACCCCTTGTTTAAGGGGCCCTGTTTGTACTGAATAAAATCATTTTGGCATCAGCCAAATAATGTATTAGAAGTAGTGTCCCTGTAGTGAGGGGGTTAGCAATAGAAAATAATAAATGTAACATACAATATTATGTTCTGAAGACCCATGGATCATTAACATTAACCTTTGAGATCTAAACTGCTGAGCCATCCTTTGTGTGAGCCTTCCTTTTTCCAGAGGGTTTGACATTTAGCAGAAGGATACTATCTTATCCAAGCACACAAGGCCAGATAGCAATTTTTGCAGCAAGCAGCATTTCTCATTCAGTCAATCAAGATACCATTTGATTCACAGGTTGACTTGAAGTTGAGCTTGTGTGATGTGACAGGAATAAACTGGAAAGATATTTTGGGGCCTGGTTCTGGAAGGAGTACACCATAGAAAACATTTGTCACAACAGTAAGAATAAAGATAGCATATTGAGTCTTGTGTTAGCTCTTTGTTCTGGTCACTTTTCAGTGTTGCAGTAAAAGGCTAAAAAGATTGAAAAACAGGGTAACTGAATTAATGCCACTCATCCACTTGGCACACCTAGCACACACGCTTGAAAAGGTTGATCAATTGAACAATTGATCAATCAATATCAGTTTTCTGTCAGCAATTAAGGACACCAGATACATTTTTGCGATACCCCTGAATCGGTTCTTCCTAATCACTAATATCTGATTTTTCCTTTATATTCTTATAAATTTTCAAAATCATACTTCTCCATAATTTCTCACTAAATTTTGTTGAAATTTATGTGTACTATAGGAAATCTATCCTCCTTGAATGTGAAATATAGATATTTCTAATTATCACTTTCGTATTGGGTGCATGAATATTTTTCCTACCTTACCATTTTTTCCTCCAAATATTTATAAAGATAAATCAGCAAATAATAAACCAAGCCAAATATAAAGACTTTCTGTTTGTTCAGCCATGCACAATATATTATTCTACTACAGTACTTAGTTTTTGTTTTATTAGATTCAGCCCATAAATGGCCGAGCCTTAGGGATTTGAGGGTAAGAAAAACTTGTTTCTGAGATACGGGCCAATAAAGGTGGCGTGAGAGCAACTCACGATTGTTCCTCACTCTCGCATGTTTGATGGGTAACTGACTCTCGTCTTGTTGTTAGCTAGCTGAGAAAAGTGCCAGATTATGATTTTTACCAAGTGATTGGTATTACTTTACACCAAAATAGTACAGTAGTACCCCGCTTAACGCGGTCAATAAAACCCACAGGGTACCGTGTTAAGTGAAAACCGCGCTAAGTGAACAACAGAACCTGTGGGATTAATTCCAATAGAAACTGGCCCGACCCCCAAACTCCACTTTTTGACGACACACAACTATGTTGTAGTAAAAATTTTATCTTAACTTTATGATGGTATGAAAAAACAAGTAATATAGAAGAGGTTAGGTTAGGAAAAATAAAGGTTAAGTTAGGAAAAATAAAGGTTAGGTTAGGAAAAATAAAAGTTATGTTGAACACTTACGTTAGTAGAAGAGATGGGTCGGCGTACGGGGATGGAGGCTGGTTCCGAGGCAGAGGGCAGGCTACTGGCCCTCAGGTGAGTCACCATCACTGTCACCCACACTTGTTATGGCCTCCCTGACAAATCCCTCAAAGTAATCTTCACTGTCTCTACCTCTGTCACTATCACTGGCTTGGGCTGGCTGTGGTGGGTTGCGGGCGAAGAACTCGGTTATGCTTTTTTGACGGCTGGTGTTTATGTTGTCTTGATGCACCCTGATGTACGGCTCCATAGCCTGCACCAGCCGGGTATGGAAGACTTCATAGCGGTCATCGTTATTGTCGCTGGAAAGGAAGGACTTCATTTTCTCTGCACACTCCATGGCACCCTTAATATCACTATGGCTTAAACTGTGTTCTTCGGAGAATGACGCACCTTCTTCTTCCTCTTCACTGACGTGATCTTCTTCCAACATCTTGTCGGCAGTCACTTCAGGATCTCTGATCACCTCCAGGATGTCTTCGTTGGTGGTCTCGGAGAAGCCTTCAGCTGTAATATTGTGCGCAGCGTCTCTGGCAAGGTCCACTGCTACTGCAACAGTCTGAACCTCATCAGTCACAGGTTCACTCCTCCTCTCACCTGGGATACCATGCAACACATGTCTCCAGGCGTGACGAATCGTAGCAATAGACAGCTGATCCCATGCCTCCACCAAGAAGTCTACAGCTTGTTTGACGTTAAACTTCTTCCAAAATTGTTTGACGAGAACTTCTTGAGTCGCCACCTCTTGTTCCTTGTCCTCGTCGCTTTTACTCTCGCTGTCGGTGTCACCCAGCTTACGCAACTCATCCTTGGTGTTGGTAGAGTCGTTCAGGAGCTTGAACTTCTTTGCAGAGTACGCAGCTTTCACATTGCAGATCAACTCCTGGTCCATGGGCTGGATTAATGACATAGTGTTGGGAGGAAGGAAGACCACTTTTACGTTGGGGTGACGATCCATAAGTAGGGGCGAGTGTCCAGGTGCGTTGTCAAGGAGCAACAAAATGTTGAATGGAACATTCTGTTGCTCACAGAATTTCTTCACGTCGGGAACAAAACAGCTGTCAAACCAGAAGAGGGACAGAGAAGAGGACATCCACGCCTTACGTGCGGTTAGCCAGTGGACATTAAGCTTGTTCATGTCCATATTCTTGTAGGCGTGCGGCTTGTGGGCTGTGTGAATCACCGATAACTTTGGCTTACAGGTACCGGAGGCATTGGTGGTAAACAGGACGGTGATGCGTTCCTTCTGCATCTTCCGGCCCCGAATCTTGCTGGCATTCTTTACAACGAAGGTCTTGGAAGGTAGCTTTTTCCAGAAAAGACCAGATTCGTCCATGTTAAACACCTGGTCGTCGGTGTACTGTCCTTCCTCCATAATCTCACGTAAGAACGGAGGAAAATCTCTAGCCGCCACACGGTCAGCACTCGCTTCCTCACCACCAATGTTGATGTTGGTGATCTTGTTCCTCTTCTTAAACCTATGCAGCCAACCAGAGGAAGCATTGAAGGGTTTGGGCTCTGCAATACCCAGCCTACGTGACACTGCTGTGTATAGTTCACGTGCGTACTCCTGCACTGAGCGCGTGTCCACCGCCATGTTGCGTCGCGCCTGACGAATCGAATAACTCGCCAGCAAATTTTCCACTTTTGCCAGCACCCTGTTCTGGCAATACTTGATCGTTGAAGCACCTGCAGACTTTGTGATTTTCATGTGCTCTTTGATCTTGGCTGCATCCTTCTTGATAGTGCGAATCGTAGATTCGTTGACGCCATGCTGGCGTGCGAGATCAACTTGCTGTGTTCCTTTCTCCAAATCTTGAATGATCTGGTATTTCACTTCGTAGCTTAGACCACGGCGTGTCTTCTTGGGCTTAGGGCGGCTGGGTCCAGGTAAGGAAAGGTCTCTCTCTGGTGGCGGTGATGGTCCGGCGGAAGCCATTTCACAGAACAATGGATTCACGTATACACGGAGTGGCCTGGAGGGATGAAACTGCCGTGGCTAGGTGAAGCGTCGTCTTTCCTCCCTCCCTCCCTCCCCCGGGTGGACACGTCATAATACTTTAGGCCATTTACAGCTTGCAGCAGAGGGGGGTAGGGATGTATGGCCAATCACAGTCCGATACGTCATATGACGTCAGTGATAATGCAACAGAGACATGCACTGCACAACCTAACCGCGCGCGGCTTGCCCAGGCGGAGGGAGGCGGGAGCAGGCGGGTGGGGCGATTCTAAAAATAGCGTCTCGAGCCGGACACTCACCGCGTATACGTGGAAAAAACCCGCTTTAAGTGAAAGTTCGGCTCTGGCGAGGCACCGCGTATACGGTAAAGCGCGCTAAGCGAAACCGCGTTAAGCGGGGTATTACTGTGTGTGTGTGTGTATATATATATATATATATATATATATATATATATATATATATATATATATATATATATATATATATATATATATATATATATATATATATATACACATATATACAGTGACCCCTCGGTTAACGAACTCAATCTGTTCCAGAAGGTCGTTCGTTAACCGAAACCATTGTTTCAATGGGTTTCGGGTAATTGGTTCCAGCTCACCGAAAATTTCCTAAATTCAACAAATATGGTAGAAAAGTTCACTTACTTTGAGGTGTGTATGTAGAAGGCTCCTGGATGATGATGATGATGATGGGAATTAGAATGGGGGTGGAGGAGAAGGAAGAAGAAAAGGCATTGGGGTGGAAGAGAAGTCACCCCATGGCACCATTTCATCCATAAAATTTTAGTTCTCTTGGTGTATCTCAAGATTATTTTCTTTAAATCAACACTGCACTGCATTATATATTGTCAATATGTAAAATATATTTCAAAATGACCATTAATTTGCTTGGAAACACAGAAAAAATGCGTTTAGTTGAAGAGAGTCTCAAGCAAGATGTTACCTACACTGAAAACAGAGAGAGACTAACGCCTGTCTGGTGTGTTAACAGGCTGGATGGCACACCAGAAACTAGTTTCTTTACCTTCAGTTATGTTCAATAGTTGTTAAAATGACTAAAAAAGTTAATATTAAACTTTTAAAATTATTGAATAGTATAAACTTCTTGATATTTACTAAAATAGTAAGGAATTTAAGCCCTAGAACCGATTAATGTATTGGCGGACTGATACTAAAGCTGATTGCCCGGTCAGTGCAAGCGAAAACATGTTGAGGTCGGTTCGTAAGAAATTCGTTAACCTAATTTTTGTTCGTTAACTGAATTTAAGATCCTTATGGAAGGCAGTTCGTTAACCGAAGTTTCGTTAACCGGTGTTAGGTTAGCGAGGATTATATATATTTATATATATATTATATATATATATATATATATATATTATATATACTTATATATATATATATATATATTTATATAGCTAAAATCTTGTGAGTGACTGAGTCTGTATGCTGATAACCACAGAAGAAGAAAACCACGAGAAGTTCCCAAAGCGCTTTTAGTGTAATTCACATCTTCAGGGGTGAGTACAGACTAGAGAAAGTAATACAAATCAGGGTGTATATATACAGAGGAGGAGGGTGAGACCAGGTCCACAATGGTCAGGTGGTATGACCTACTAATCTTTAAATAGCACACAGCGGTTGGTGGTCAGGTCAGATGGTCAAGTGACCGAGCCTTCTCACCTGATCACAAATCTTCTTAATTACAAAATTGTCCAGCTTGTACATGCAGTTACTCAAATTCATGTTGAATGCTTGGTGGTATGTTTAATAAGACTAGATTCTATGATGTTCCTACTGTCAGTTGACTTACATGGTAATATTGAGGAGGCATTATCCCAGTCAATGCCTCCTCCTCAATACTCCTCAATATTACCATAGTCAATTATTTAATATATTTTATATATATATATATTATATATATATATATATATATATATATATATATATATATATATATATATATATATATATATATATATATATATACACACACACACACACACACACACACACACACACACACACACACACAGTCTCTTGGCAGAAGAATTAAGGCACAAATTGGGCTGTGACTTTACTTTTAGCACAAATCGTTTTACCCTCAAGATAGGGATAAATTTTGATCAGAAATATTTAGTCACAATTCTAACGGCATCTGGAACCCTTAGGCGACAGCTGTCACATAGCAGCAACCGCTCAGTCTTTGTTTAAGTTGCGTGGGTGGAGGTTATTGTACCCATGTGAGCGCCACGTGCCGTGATTTTACGCCTGAGTTACAGTGCTTTATCGTGTGATTTCTGGGTCTTTAAGATGTCCAGGAGAGTTACTAAGCGTGAGGATGTTGCACAGGTGATTGGTTTATACAAGACTAATCATAGAGTTACTGAAATAGTTGAATTAACCGGTGTGTGCCGCCGGTCAGTGTAAAAATTCATCTCGGAGTTGCCTACTCCTAAACCCAGGTCTGGGCGACCACAGCTTAGGTCTCCTTGAACCAGGAAGGTGATTGCTAGGCAAGTTAATGCTAACCCTAAGCTCAAGGCACTGGAATTAAAGCAAGCTAACCCCGGACTCCTTGGTCACGTCTCCTTAAGGTAGGTGCAGCAGCTTCTTCATGACGATCTCGGTTATCGCGCCTACCCGACCACGCCGTAAGCCTCTGCTGACTGCTGCCCAGAAGGAGAAGAGGATCACTTTTGCAAAGAAGTACAGTGTCTGGTCCCTTCAGGAGTGGAGGAACGTCCTGTGGAGTGATGAAGCCATGTTTACAGTGAGTGGTTGTGGTCACGATAGGGTGTACTGCTGGCCAGACTCTGACCCGCTCGACCCCAGGTACACCGTCAAGACGGTCAACCATCCTGAATCAGTGATGGTATGGGGTTGTTTCACTTATTACGGTGTTGGTGAGTTGGTTGTGCTTGAAAAAAACATAAAAGTTAACCAGGGTGTGTACCTCGAGCTTCTCTGTGACGTTCTGCCTGAGTCGTTTGAGAAAACACGCGCCGACGTGTTCATGCAGGATGGTGCTCCCTGCCACACAGCCAAGTTGGTTACTTATTGGTTGGAGGATTGCCAGGTTTCATATTTTAAGGACTGGCCTGGCAATTCCCCCGACATCAACCCTATTGAGAACCTTTGGGGGCTCATGAAACGTCGCCTACGTGACCTCGACAGCTCGTCCGTCCCCAAGCTCACCACAGCAATTAAGCAACTGTGGGCCAATTTCACCCCACAGCACCTGCAAAACCTTGCAGAAATTGTTCCACAACGACTGAGAGAGGTGCTGGGAAACACAACAAAATACTAAGAGGGGTGGGTGAGTGTTATTTTCATTTTTTTATTGCCTTACCATGATTTTTTATTTTTTTTCCATGGTGTGCCTTAACTTTCCGCGTAGACTGTATATATATATATATATATATATATATATATATATATATATATACATATATATACAGTTGTACCCCACTTAACGCGGTCAATAGAACCCAGAGGGTCCCGTGTTAAGTGAAATCCGCGTTAAGTGAACAACAGAACATATGGGATTAATTCCAATAGAAACTGGCCCGACCCCCAAACTCCACTTTTTGAAGACACATAACTATGTTGTAGTAAAAATAACATCTTAATTTTATGATGGTACATGCACACAATTAATACTTAAGAGAAATAGAGAAATACAGTCGCCAAGTTAATGTCCATTCAAATAATGGACTCAACTCCCTCCCCTCTCACACTACACTGCCGGCTCTTCCCTCTCTGAGAAATTTTTGGGGGAAAACCACTAAATTTTAATAAATAATACCTCAAACTAAAGTTAGGATAATACAATTGACATTGCTGGATTCCTTGTAAGACCAGGAATATTTTGAATATAAATGTCATATATTTTGCACAAAAGATAACATAGTTACTCAGAAAATTTTTTTTATCTAAAATTTGTGTCTAATGCAAAATATATGATGTTTATATTCAAAATGATCACCAAATTATAAGAATTCCAGCAATGTAAATTATATTCTGGCGGGTAATTTGTATGAATTTTATGAGCTAAAACAGGCAGTCAGGCAGGGTGGCGGGTGGCGGGTGGGCAAATCTAAAAATAGCGTCTGGAGCCGGACAATCACCGCGTATATGTGGAAAAAATCCGTGTTAAGTGAAAGTTCAGCTCTGGCGAGGCACGCGTATATGATAAAAGCGTTAAGTGAAGCGTTAAGTGAGGTATATATATATATATATATATATATATATATATATATATATATATATATATATATATATATATATATATATATATATATATATATATATACACACACACACACATACACAGTCATGCGCTGGTTAACGTCCGACTGAACAACGTCCGATCGCGTATACGTCCGTGCACACACACTCGATGATCCTCCCCATACTGGTCAGCTATTATGTGTTAAAGGAATATGCTTCCTTACTTAGGCTTTTCTAAGCATTTGCCTACAGGTGTAATGTTAACCTACATCTATTGAGGATAAAATCTTTCACCTACAAATTGACAATAACTCATTTGCTGTAATCAGACATATCTAGTTGCCTCAACAATTGCAACCCCAGTTGCAATTTCAAATTCTGTGTCATTACTAAGGAATAATGAAGTCTCTGGTGCACTCTAAGATTAAGAGAGAAAACGGAGGACTCAGGCGTCCTGAGCAAGAGAAAACGGACTCCTATGATGGGGGGCACAAGCACTCACACGTGCCACTCATACTGACAGACTTGACACTCACTTACTAAAGTTTTACCAATCATTAGTTGTGTACGTTATCTAGTGAATATTGTACAGTACAAGTACACTGCAATTCAGTGGTCCCTCGGTTAACAATGGACCTAAGTGCAAACCTGTACTGTTTCATGTACTAAAATTGTTATGTCTATTGCAAATATAGATTGCTTATACAGGTTTTCAAATAAATCACTATCTTAAAAAAAGCCCAGCAATTTAAGTTATATTCACCCAGGTCGTTTGGGTGGCAAATTATGAGAAGAGCTTAGTCACTCTTAAGGAATGATAAATAAACATGCAGGCCTTCAGCACCAACTGTCAAATCATATCTCAAATAAGTAAACAAACTCCAGAAACTCTGTCACCTCACCTCACGCTTCCCCCCTGTTTTCCCCCTCTTCCCACGCTCACTGGCTACCTCCCTCCTTGTGTTCCCAGACAAAAGATTGGTGATAATTTTATGCTTTAAGGTGTTTAGTTTATATAACATCTCAGACTGAAGTTAGGATAATATAATTTGCATTGCTGAAATCCTTGCAAGACAGAGATTAATTTTAATATAAACGTCATATATTTTGCTCGAGATAAAAATTGTAGTACATTAGTGTACAATACTGTAGTACTTTTTATAATATAAAGTTTTTCAACTGTATTTTTGGGTAGATTCACATAAATTTCTTCATTTATTTTCATCCATTTACATGCACACACCAAACTTAAAGAAACTTAAGAGAAATACTGTAAATGACTTTAGTGCAAAGCTGGAGCGCACATGTACTAATTTGATTATGGTACTAAAATTGTTATGTCTAGTGCAAATTATAGGTTGTTTATATTTAAATAAATCAACATTTTACAAGAATCCCACCAATGTAAATTATATTCACCCAGGTCATTTCACTGGCCTTTTATAGGAGAGAAGCTTAGTCACTTAAGAACTGATAAATATACACGCGTTAGACCTGGGCCTGTGCCAACTGTCAAACCGCTCCGCTCCCCTCCCCCCACGCTCCCTCGCTCGCTCCCACCCTCTCCCCCATCTGCCCAGCGTTGTTGGAATCCTTGTAAAACAGTTAATAATTTTAATATAAATGTCATGTATTTTGCACAAGAGATAAAAATTAATCACCTGTATCACATTACAGTAGTGATTTAAGAGTAAAAGTGTATATGTGCGTATATAGTATTCCACATACATGTAAGTGTAAATACAAAGTTTATATGATCGGACAACGTCCTTTTTGGTTAACGTCAATTGAACCTGCGGAGTACCGCGTAAAATGTGAAACTCGTAAATGAAATAACAGAACATATGGGATTAATTAAAATAGAGACTGGGCCGACCCCCAAACTCCACTTTTTCCGACACAATACCAACACAATACCTATGTTGTAGTAAAAATAACATCTTAAATATTAATTGTGTGTCCATACCATCATAAAATTAAGATGTTATTTTTACTACAACGTAGGTATTGTGTTTTTTCCCAAACATTTCTCAGAGAGGGAGGAGCCAGCGAGCGTGGGAAGAGGGGGGGGGGAGTTGAGTCCATTATTTGAATGGAAATTAACCTGGTGACTGTATTTTTCTTAAATATTAATTGTGTGTCCATACCATCATAAAATTAAGAGAAATACAGTCACCAGGTTAATGTCCATTCAAATAATGGACTCAACTGTGGCTCCTCCCTCTCTGAGAAATGTTTGGGAAAAAACACTAGGCTTACATGTTTAGTAATAAATAATACCTCAGACTAAAGTTAGGATAATATAATTGACATTGCTGGATTCCTGGCAAGACCAGGAATATTTTGAATATAAACGTCATATATTTTGCCTAAAAGATAAAATTTTGGCTCTTTGTAATGAAAATTCTTACATTAGATCTATAATTTGTATGTCTAATGCAAATTCCATGATGTTTATATTTAAAATAATTACAATCTTATAAGAATTCCAGCAATGTAAATTATATTCTGGCCAGGTAATTTGTACAAATTTTATGAGCTAAAACAAATATCTTAAGTAAATAAACAAATTATACTTCACCCAGACACTATCTGTCAATCAAAATACCCCCCCCCCCCCCCCCCCCCTCTTCCCACGCTCGCTGGGTCCCTCCCTCCCTCCCTACCCCCCCACCTTCCCTCCCTACCAGAGAAGTGTTTGGGTGAAAACACTAGGCTTACACGTTTAGTAATTAATAATACCTCAGACTAAAGTTAGGATAATATAATTGACATTGCTGGATTCCTTGCAAGACCTTAAATATTTTGAATATAAACTTCATATATTTTGCACAAAAGATAAAATTTTGGCTCTTTCTAATGAAAATTCTTACACTAGATCTAAAATTTGTATGTCTAATGCAAATTCCATGATGTTTTTATTTAAAATAATCACAATCTTATAAGAATTCCAGCAATGTAAATTATATTCTGGCCGGGTAATTTGTATGAATTTTATGAGCTAAAACAAATGTCTTCAGTAAATAAACAAATTATACTTCACCCACATAAATGACCAAATTTACCGCGTAAATCAAGCATTTCAATTCTGGCAAGGCACCGCATAAATGACAAAACGCTTAAACCAAAACCGCGTAAATCCAGACTCAACTTTATATATATTCCGTTAGTTTTGGCTGGTTGTTCCTATTGAGACCCCGTGAGCCTACCCCAATAACCACACCTTCGCCACCATTTTATTACCTTAAAATTGAATATCGTAATACATAAGTAGCTACCCTAGCTGTGTTGAGTTAGTTGAGCTGCAGATCTATGCGACATTCAGTGACTGTTGACTCATAGTCAATATCTGCGATCGTTGTCGGCTTTGGGGCCAAAGATCTCATTCCCCTGAGGCAGAGCAATGCAGACCTAAGCAGAGAGAAGGACAGTCGACTTCTCAACCAGTCTGTGGCGTAACTTTTGGGCTGCTGCTTCCGTTCAGATAACACCTCCGCGAGTCTTGCATAGAAACATCTTGCACTTGGTCCCATCCCACCAGTTGTTGTGAAAACCAGAAGAGTGAAGCTGCCCTGATCAACTTTCAGAATTCTCTCCCCATATACCCTGATCTTGTCATTCTCGTTCCTCCTGTGTGTAGCATCGAGCGCTAGGTTACGGTGACATGCGGCTAGGGGATCGAAAATCCTTATGTCAAAGAAGGCTCGCTGTCCCTGCGTCCAGAATCCTCGGGCACTGACATCTACATGGGCTTCGTTGGATACTACTACTACTTTGCTGTCACTCGGAATCGAGTACGGTATGACGATCTTCCAGCTTTGTGCACAATGATATGAGTTATTAAGGATGTCACCTAGGCTGGTGAGTTTTAAGATGACTGAAGAGGCCGATATGGGACTGGCAGGGTCGTTCACAGATTTTGCACATGTGGATGGCTCCATCTAGTGCGGGAGGAGCGGCGGCAGGGTCTCTGGCATTGGCGCTTGTCTGTCTCGGTTTGCAGTCGGGCTACATCGAAAGTATTCACACTTTGTGTGGTGCTCCTTGAAGCGTTACAGTGTGGAGTAATCGTCTTCCAGGTGAGAGGGTTGAATTGGCACTTTTTCAGGTTTGTCTTAAGACTATCTTTTATATCTTTTCACTTGCCCGCCAGCATTATGTTTATTCTTGTTAGGTGACTGTAAAGTAGTTGCTTTGGCAGTCTACTGTCGTCCATGCGGGTAACATGGCCAGTCCAATGTAGTTGTTTGAAGATAATGGTAGCCTTGATGCTCCTACAGTTGGTGTCAGCGATAATACTGACATTTGTTCTCGTCTTCCCAGCGAACTCGGAGGATTGAGAGTAGACTACATTGGTGAAAGTTTTCAATTGACTTGAGGTGCCTCCTGTATATGACCCATGTCTCGCTGCCATATAGCAGGGAGGGGAGGACCACTGCTTGATAATTTCAGCTCCCTACAGCTGAAGACATGGGTACGGAGTCTGCCAAAATGCTTGAAATGCACATCTGATCCGATGTTGAATGTCTTCATTGATGCCCGCGGTGGTGGACAGGTGGGAAGTTGAGATACTGAAAGCGGGTAACATTAGTGAGGGTAGTACCATTAAGCTGGATGGATGGTGGAGTTGTGGCTGAACCAGGGGCAGGCTGAAAGAGAATTCGAGTTTTACGTACATTCACCTCAAGGGTGAAGTGTGCTTACGCATCTGCATAGGTGTTCAGGATCTCCTGTAGGTTACGTTCAGCGTGAGCGACAAGGGTGATGTTGTGTGCATACTGAAGTTTTGTAATGGAAGCTGCCGACACCTTTGTTCCTGCCCGGAATTGTCTTATTTTGAAAAGATAATTCATTCGGTACTCTATGTCCACCCTGCCAGCTAAATTGGCACTGGCACGAGTAAGGAAGGAAGCAAAGAAAATGGAAAAGAGAGTTGGTGCCAGTACACATCCTTGTCTTACCTTTATTTGGATGGGGAAGAACTCAGACTGGGTGCCATTGTGCAGAACACTGCCTTTCATGCCATATTGGAGTTGCCTCACAATGGCGATGAATTTTGGTGGAAAGCCAAAATGGCTGAGGGTCCACCAAAGGGCTTCCTTGTTGACCGAGTCAACGGCTTTATTACGTCGATGAAGGCCATGTACAGGGCACGACGCTGTTCTCTGCTCTTTTCCTGTATCTGGCAGGCAGCAAAGCTCATGTCAGTGGTGCCTCGTAATGGTCTAATGCTTCATTGAGATTCTGGGAGTAATTATTCCGCCTCAGGAAGAAGTCTGTTTAGGAGGACTCGGGCGATAATCTTGCCAGCTACAGACAGCAGCGTGATCCCACAGTCTGACTGGTCTCCTTTGTTCTTATAAATATTGACGATGGAGGCGTCATAAAGAGCTTGGGGGGATTTCCTCCTTTTCCATATATTCTCCAGGAGAGAGTGGAGAAGGTTGGTAAGCAGAGGTCCTCCTGCTTTATACGCCTGGGCTGGGATTCCATCAGGCCCTGAGGCTTTGTTAGTTTTCATCTGCTTGATGGCAGTAGCTACCTCATCCAGGGATGAAGGATAGCTGAGATGGGTCAGCTCTGGATGCTGAGGGACCTGCTAGGTAGTCAGGACATCCACATCAGTGTTTCGGTTGAGCAGCAAATGGTAGTGCTGTTTCCAGCGCTTACGGATGCCTTCCTCGTCATTAATTAGGGAGTTGCCATCGAATGAGAGGAAGGGGGCTGTGCCATGAGTCAATGGCCCATAGAATGTTTTAGTGGAATTGAAAAACTCGCACATCTTGCGTTGATCGGCAAATTTTTGTGTTTCTCATGCTTTATTTTTAAACCAGTCGTTCTTTAGATTGCGAAGTTCGCCCTGGGCCTCAATTTCTTCTTGCAGAAGGTATCAGCTTTGGTCCAAGACTAAGGGTTGTTCTGCCAGTCTCTTAAAGCAGCACGTTTATCATCGACGAGTATATTGATATCCTGGGTCATTTTCATCAAACTAGTCCTGGTGTGTTCTTTCGATCTGGCCGAGTGTCTCTCTGCATGTTTTTGTCATGACAGTGTCGAGAATACTCCATTCGGCACTGGGATTTGGGTTGTTTTTTGTCAGGTTGCTATCAGCCCATATTCGAGCTGCTCTCTGAAAGCATGTGCTACCGCTGGATCCTGTAGACGTAGGCTGGGTGTGGGTAACTGTAGGTAGGATGGGTGTGGGTGACAGTGTAGGCTGGGTGTGGGTGACTGTGTAGGCTGGGTGTGGGTAACTGTAGGTAGGCTGGGTGTGGGTAACTGTAGGTAGGCTGAATGTGTGTAACTGTAGGTAGGCTGGGTGTGGGTAACTGTAGGTAGGCTGAGTGAGTGTAAATGTAGGTAGGCTGGGTGTGGGTAACTGTAGGTAGGCTGGGTTTGGGTGGCTGTGTGTAAGCTGGGTGTAGGTAACTGTAGGTAGGTTGGGCTTAGGTGGCTGGGTGTGGGTGACTGTAGGTAAACTGGGTTTGAGTGGATGTGGGTAGGTGACTATGGGCTATAGTATTTATAGATATGAGTTGAGACCTAAGGTGAAGTGGAAGGGCACTGTAGATGGTAAGTTTTTGTTTGAGAAATGTGTTCAAGCTTACTGTTGGACCATTTATGTAGAATATGTAATGCTATATTTTTATGGAAGTTTTTTGTTAAGATTCTGTATTTGATATAGTGCATCAGTTACAAAAAAATATTGAATAGATATTATACATCTAGAATAATTTGTATTTACACCAATTTTTTTTTCAATGAAAGAGGTTGCATGTCAAGAATATTATATGTACACTCGCAACAAAAAGTATCGGTGCATACTGTAGTGTGAACAATTTGAGACCAGTGATGATAGGTATTGGGAAAGGCGAGTTGTTCCATCCGTATGTTGGCAGCCCTGATTGTCAGCCATATGGCAACACCTAGTGGGGGAGCGGTTATGAGGATACACTTACCAACCTTCCCGACATATCACAGTGTATACGTATCGTTTCGGAACTCGTTGATCTCACCCTGCACCGATACTTTTTGGTGCGAGTGTACATGTACCCTCGATATACAAATGGTTTAGGTAAAAAAAAATTAAGAGAATTTTCAAATCTCAAATACAGTAGAGCGTCGATATAACACGAGATACAATCCAAAAGAGGTTGCTTTAAACCGAATTCGCACTAAATCGAAGTGTTGTTTCAATGGAATAATTTAGTTTGGTACTTACGAGAAACACAAAATACTAAAAAGACTTAGAGTCTACCCAGATGCACCTCAGCCCATCTCCTAGAATTAAAAAAAACATGGTTTTTTTGTAGTATTATGTTAAAACAAACACTCATAAATCAACACAGCTAAAATTAAGGGATGCAAAATGGTCTGTTTACTGGCTGGGAGGATTGGGGGTGGATATGTTTGACAGTGGATGCCAAGGTCTAGTGCTTATTTATTTATCTGTCCTTAAGAGTGACTTTAAGTTTTTTTCTTGTAAAATGTCACTAAACTGACATGGGAGAATATAATTAACATTGTTGGAATTCTTATAAGATAGTGATTAATTTGAATATGAACATGCTATAGCTTACATTAGACATACAAATTTTATTTCTAATTTAAGAATTTTATTACAAAGAGCAAAAATTTTTATCTCTTGTGCAAAATATGACATTTATATTCAAATTATTCACTGTCTTGCAAGGATTTTAGCAATACAAATTATATTCTCCTAACTTTAGTCTTTGATATTATATAAGATAAAAACTTTAAGCCTAAAACACCAAACCCTGGCTGGGAAGATGGGGGGTGACAGTGACATGTTTGACAGTTGGCTATAAAGGTTTAGTGAAGTATTTATTTGTTTATTTATGTCCTTTAGATTGAGTTTTTTTTTTTTTTTAAATGTCACAGAAGTGACCAGGGAGAATATAATTTACATTGCTGGAATTCTTATAAGCTCGTGATTAATTTGAATATAATCAAGCTATAGTTTGCATTAAACAAAAATTTTAGTAATCATTTAGTACATTATTTTGAGTACATGTACAGTACAGCTTTGCCCTTAGGACAGTGTAGGTGTCCAGAGAAACATTAGGTGCAAAATTTTAAATATGATGCTCCAGATTGACTCGCTCAAAATAGGAAAGATTCGCTTTAGATTATAACATTGTCCTTAATTGTGGGTGTCGCTGTAAATCAATAATCTTAAATTGAATTGCTTCAAATTGACATTTTGCTGTAACAGAACAAATAGGAAAAATAGGGTTTGATTCCCCAGTGTTAAAAATACAGTGGGGTCGGGATATATCACGAGCAAATGACGCATTTGTTTGTCATGGCGGTACATTTTAAATATTTCCTGCCCGATTTCCCTCGTGAAATAAAAAAAATTATCGCTATATATAGGAAAATGTCAATAATTTTGGTAGCCCCGATATAAAAAAACCGTTATATAAAGTCGCGATATATCCCGACCCTGCTGTACCCCAATATCATACCCCAAAAACACTGATTCACAAATAACAATAAAACCTTCATAAGTTATGATAAATAGTATACAACTAATAAAACTTATATAAATTGGACTTTAACATATCAGAATTCAATTTTTTCGGACTCTGAGGTGCTCTGATCACCGGAAATACTAGAGAAAAAAAAGGGGGGTCGGAGATTAAATAAAAAATCTGATGAAATGAACCACACTTACTGAATACTGTACAGTGGTCTAATCAGATTTGTTAAAGGCCTACTGAGAACTAAGACATATTCTCATATGATTGGCCTCTTATGGTTTTCATCAAGATGCATCTTCAGTAATGGAGAAAAATACAATACTGTATGTAATTTGTAATATAACTCAAAAATAAAAGGATAGGCTGTATCACAAGGTTGTTTACCCAGATGTGTTCGTGTGAGCTTTCAGTAGACTATACACTGTATAGTACTGTATTCAATATGAAGGTACCTTCTTGAAAATTTTATTTACTACCTTTAAGTGTTATACGATGACTCAGTTTGGCTACTTGGACTCTTTGACAAATGATTAATGAATAAACCATGATACTTATATGCAGATGCATAATTAATACTTTACACTTCAGTATTACTTATTAAGTGATGATTCATACACTGCAATAGTATTTATTAAGTGGTGATAAATACACAACTGTACTGTACTAATTTACTAAGTGTTTAAGACAGACATTGTGGTAAGCCGATCAGTTGTTTGCTCTTTGTAAACAATGACTTATGGTGTTCAGTGTGGGATTCCTTTTTCAGGAAAGCTGATTCTTTTAGGATAATATTTTATCAACCTGGCACCAAATGATCCAAAATTATATGGTAATTGTGGTGGAATTGCATAAAGAAGTGTTAAAGGAATCTTGTGGGAGAGATGGGGAGAGAGCCACCCACCCATGCTACCCCAATGCCAGCTGCTCCCAGATAAACACTTGCTTTCCACATACAATATTACACTTAATTGTTTTTATTTTTATCTTTATAGTACTGTACAGTATACAGTTTTCTCTTTATTTGTAAGACAAATTCTGTGGTTACTCACATATGACACTTTACAATAAATACCACTCATCTCGGTGACAACCAGACTTACATGTCTGATTTTCAACCCAGAGAATTGTTTCATATTTTTTTTTATTGTTGATGTAATTCTTTTAATAACCTTGTTAGTATACACTTAAAGACCTTAGTTGTTGAAGTGCAGTAATAACATAACTGATTTTCTTTGAACACTTCAGATAAGCAGTGTTATCACCAACTTTCCCCCCCCCCCATATATTCGCTTTTCTCGGACTTTAGCAGTTTTTGGACTGGGGTTTGTCCCAATTAGTCTGATTTATTGAGGTTCTACTGTATTGTAATTTACTACCTAACACATTAAAAACATTAAAAAATACTACAGGGCGTCCTCGCTTAACGTCGGGGTTACGTTCCTGAAAACGCGACGTTGTATGAAACAACGTAAGCGGGTCAATTTTCCCCATAAAAGTAGATAAAATACGGGAGTTACGTTCCTGAGCCTCCCTTTGCCTGTTGAAAAAAGATGCATGTACAGAAAATCATTGCTATTTCTGTAGAAAATGGTATATAGAACTACAGTACTAAGTTTGTATTGGTACTCATCGATGGGTGGAGGTGGTAGAGCGAGTGTGTGGTGGGTAGTGGAGCGAAGGAGGAGGATGGCGAGAGTGGAGGAGGAGGGTGGAAGCGGAGGAGGGCAGGAAAAGAGGAGGGTGGTGAGTCACTGAGACTCTGCGGCTGCCTCCTCCTCCTCCTGTTCTGACTGGGGTTCCTCTGCCGCTGCTTGCTCCTCCTCCATTGTTGGTGGGAATGTCTCGGCAGCAACCGTATCTGAACTGGCAGCTTCACCAGTCATCTTTATGTTGTGGAAGTTATACCGATGCTTAAATCGTTGAAACCAGCCTCGGCTGGTCGTAAAGGTCACTTCCTTCGCTCCTTCACCCTCTGTTTCCTTCATGTCGTCAAACAAGGATCTGGCCTTATGCTGGATAACCATAAGGCTCATAGGGGCATTGCGTTGATTCTGGTCCTCCATCCACATTGCCAGCATCTTTTCCACTTTTTCTATCACAGTGCTTCTAGTACGAGTCGTCTTTGTAGCACTCGGAGAAGAACCACTTCCAGCGCTAACCTTAATCTTATGAGCATTGGTCCGGATAGTATGCACCATTGTGGAAGTTATACCAAGCACAGCGGCGATGTCCACAGCAAGTTCCCCTTTTTTAAATCGGGTTAGTACATCCATTTTCATAGCAAGGGTAATGGTCTTACGCTGCCTCCTCACTACACTAGCGTCAGTAGCATTTGATGGGAGCTTGGAAGCCATTTCGAATGGTTAGAGTACAGCTTTAGAGCAAAAGCACTTAAGCACACACAAATGATATGAAGTCGTAACAGAGACTGGCTTGGCGTCGCTTGGGGACGCTGTGACGTTCCAGGAGTGAGGGCAGCTCGCCGAGCTGAGAGAGCTTAGCGAGGCCAGACAAGAGCGGGTGATGCGCCGTAGAAAGTAGTACATGGTGACGCAAAACGACGTAGTATTGGGTCACCGGGACGTTAAATGAATTTTTGGTCTCTAAAGTTCAGCGACATAGTACTGAAACAACGTTAACCAGGACGACGTTAAGCGAGGACTTACTGTATCTAGATGAAAATAACCTATTAAGGAAAAGCTAAATCGAAGCTTAACACAGTTGCCAGTGGTGCTATTTGCTTAGACACTGGCTGCTTCACACTTGGCCACCCTTGTGTCGCATCGCAACCCGGCTCCTCTACCGACCCTTAGCAACACTCTCCCACCCGCAATCAGTCACAAAAAAATGTTTATTCCCTGTGTGTTTTTACCTTAATACTTTTTTTTTTTGCACATTATGTACAGTATGTAGGATTGTGTGTGAATGTATAATTGAGTAAAAAAAAATAAAAAAAAATAAAAAATCAAGAAAGTTAAGTTTATCTATCCAAAACTATTGGTTCCCCCCGTCGCTTTATGTTTTTGACTATGATAATAATTTTTATTTTATTATTTATTTATTTTTTGCACATTCTGTATGTTGGATGGATATGTGAGAAATAGGGGTTTGGGTGTAAATGGGACTGCCCAGTATAGGCTAATAGGCCTGCTGCAGTTTCCTCCATTCTTATGTAAGAATGAAAAAAAAATGAAGAAAGTTTTGTTTATATACCCAAAATTGCTAGTTGAATAACAACCATTACATAACTCCTACCTTAGCTTGGTAGGGAGAGTGCTAGGGGGCTGTGGCCGGGGCAGCACCCACTGACTCCCAGGGGCGCATGATTTGAATAGTTGTTGGGATCCAAATTTATATAAACGGGGGAAGCTTTTCCTCGCTTACATAGCACAAAAAAGAGGTGGTAATATAGGAAATTCGTATAAGCGAATTTTTGTGTCACGAACGTAGATATATCGAGGGATACCTGTACTGTATTCTACCATCTCTCTTCCTCTCTCTTAGACAAATTTAAGCTTTCAGTGAAGAACACAGCTGCTGTACTTTTCTGATAGGTTTTTTATGGTAACAGCAAATTATTATTCAAGTGTTTACAATAACTTGCTGTAAAAAGTATCACTAAAACATTATTAATGTTCTTTTCTGTGCAGAGGCCACATCTGATCTCATAATCTGTAAACTTAGTGACTGTACAAGTAGCGTGGCTGGAGGAAAGGAAATCATTCTGCTTTGTGATAAGGTCACTAAAGGTAAGCCAACTGACACACTGTTCTGTACTAGGATATGGTGTGAGAGTTGTACACTTTCAGAGCTTCACATTGATAATATATTTTCTTTCTGGAAAATCTACATATTATGTCATCTATATATTTGGATGTGTAGGTATATCTTTTTTGTGCAGATCATAATTCTTATGTCAGTGCAATTATTGTTATGAAACTTCACATTACACAAGTAGATGATATGAGGCATATAGAGCACAAAGAATGAACTCGCCACTTACCAGATTTTCCGATTTCTGTGGATTTCCCAAGGATATGATAGAGGCTCTTTCCAGTCTGCCAATAATCTATTAATAATTGTATATAAGGCCTCCCTCAACAGCTCCTTGGGAGATGTCATATATTTCCACAATCTCCAAATTAATAAGTAAAGTAACGAGAGCTCAAATACTTTCTCGCTGGTTCTTGAGGATAATGACTTTATCAATACTATATGAATACGGTGATATTTCCATTAGCCGGAACAATTGGTGCAGAGCTCTTCTTGGAATTAGAGATTTCCGGGTAACGAGATGACTCAAAGCTGGAAAAAATCCAACATCCCGGAATTGTCCGGATAAGGGAAAAAATTTTCTCGGAAGTTCCAGAAATTCCGCATTACATCATTTCTCAAATCTGGAAAAATATCCCCCATACCCGGAATTTTTCAGGTACCAGAAAAATTTTCTCGGAATTTCCCGAAAATGTGCCTGATTTTCATCTCTCAAACCCAGAAAAATCCTCCCCCATCCCAGGAATTTTCTGGGTACTGGAAAATTTTTTCCAGAATTTTCCACAAAATGTGACCTTCAGAAAATCGCCCCCCAAAGCTGTAATTTTCCAGAAAATTCCGGCTTTGGGAACGAGTTTCCTAGAAAATTTCCGTTCCGGCTATTGGAGAGTTCCAGGTTTGAGGGTTTTCGGCTAACGGAGATATTACTATACAAGTATAATAAAACATTAAATATTTAATATTGTACAATACTTTAAACGTATCATAGATACCAGTCTAAGGACATTTTCTTCAAAATACGAACACTGCATAGTAACGCAATAAAAGAAAACATTTACTTTTTGTATTAATGGGAGACTTACCTAGGTTGTATGGAAATGAAATTAAGAAATTAAGAAATGACCAGTCTGTCGATTGTCAGACTATTTTAATATTCATTTCTTTAGTACTACAAAGTAATTACCCTAAAAATGAGCAAAATGACCCAAGAAATCCTTGATTACCTTAAATATTGCAAAATTTTTGCTTACCCTAAATTTCACCCTAAAGAAGGTCTATTTACCCTAACATGGGGTATCGCTGGAAAAACTTTTGGATTTCAGAGCATTTCAAATTTGGGAATTTCAGATAAGGGATACCCAACCTGTGTTTAGATTTATGTAGAAAGTTTTTTTTCTTCAGAAATTTGATTATATGGTGTCTCTGACCTTATGCAATATTCATTTATATAGAACTAGATAATTTTTTTGTGAAGTTATTAATGAATGTCTGCTTTTGTTAAAATATTTATATGCTTACCCTTGAAATTAAGGTGTCAGTGATATTTCAATTAAGGGGGACTCCGCTTGGTGCAAAAGATTTGTCCTTAGGTGCAGTACTCTGCTGTGCAAGATTTTATGCTGATTTCCTAGATATGCCACTCAACCTCAGGCACCTTTATATAATTCCTCTGTACTTTACCTTTGCTAACCCAAAATTTATATAAAATGTGCCTGTAAAATACGTACATAATATTAGTGCAGGCACCCCCAAGTTACGGAAGGGTTCCGTTCCTGAAAATCTGTCTGCAGCGCGAAATTCCGTTACGCAAATTATTGTTCCCATTTACACAAGCACATACTGTATATTTATGAAATTGGATGGTTTTTAACCACATACAATGAGTCATTCATGATGTAACATGATAATAAATGAACAAAGCGCTCGATTTTTACTTGCCAGAAACAATGTTGAGTGCTGAGTTAGGTGAAGTGGTGTAATTGCAGTTACTGGGAGGGAGACAGTGGGTCACTGCTGACTCCTGCCTCTCCCTGTGGATCATCATCATCATCATCTTCTTCTTTGGCTGTGGTCTTGAGGCAAAGAATTTGTCCAATGTGGTATGTCATTGATGACACAATTTTCAGTGTACAGTTCCTTATAGCCCCTCCATGTTGCTCTCTATTTCTCTTGCAAACTTGAGGCTGTGTTCATGATTTGGATCGTGTGTCTCAACGGTTTGCATCACATCTTGCAGTTGACTAAGCACTTTAGACAAAACCTTTGTTGTCAATTCATGGGGTGTATATGGAACTTCTGTACAAGTGTCCTCCTGTTCCTCAGCAACAGCTTGCTCCTGTTCCATTAACATAAGATTCTCATTGAACAGATCCTTTCTGTGTGACTATAATAGCTCGACCACACCATCCGGATCCACTTCCTCAAACCCTGCACCATTTGCCAGAGTTACAATTAACTGTTGCACTTGATCAAAGGTCTGAACCTGGGGAAAACCTTGGAAATTGTGGACACATTTTTGCCAGATGTTCTTCCACACACCATTCATTGCTGTACATTTGAACTCATCCCATACTCGGCAATGTTTTCTACAACATTCATGATGTTAAACTTCTTTCAGAAATCTCTGACTGGTTGCTGATCCTCACCATCAATTGCACCTATAAGTTGTCTAAAATTCCTGTGTAAATAGTAGGCCTTAAAGCTGGCAATCACACCTTGATCCATAGGCTGTAGCAAGGAAGGTGTGTTCTTGGGCAGGTATTCAACCCTGATATTAGTGGGAAGGTCATTACTGTTAACAGGGTGGCTGGGAGCATTATCTAGGGGTAACAGGGCATTGTTAGCAATATTTTTTTGGGTTACTGTACCTTTCTACTGCAGGACAGAAACAAAGCAATCTTGGAACAGGTTGCCAGTCATCCATGCTTTCCTATTGGAGCACCATATCACTGGTAACCTAGATTTGGCATAGCTCTTGCATGCCCTGGGATTTTCTGAGTGGTACACAAGCATGGGCTTTAGCTTGAAATCTCCTGCAGCATTAACCCCCTAACAGGTGCGTTACATGATCCTTGGAAACCTTAAACCCAAGAGCTGCTTTCTCCTCAGTTGAAATAAGTGTCCTGGCAGGCATGTGCTTCCAGAATAGGCCTGTTTCATCAAAGTTGTACACTTGTTGTGGTGTGTATCCATTCCATCAGTATCACTGATTGCCTTTAATATTGGCTCTGCAAGGGATGACCACGTGTTTCAGATCGAAACGATCAACTTGCTAACATTCTTGATCTTTGTTTTACCTCTAACCCCTCACACTATTCATACTCAATTTCTGCCCCCTTAGGGTTTTCTGATTACAATCTTATTTCTATTAAATCAAACTGGGCACGACCACCTCCCCCACCCCCTTCTAAATGCCAACTATGGCACTATTGGAGGGCAAACTGGCAATCCATGCGATAATTCTTTTCCGACTTTCCTTGGGATGAATGTTGCTTTTCCACTCGGGATGCCCCGGTATGTGCTGACAGCATTTATCCCATCTTCTACCAGAACTTTCACTTGACAACCATGGTTTGATCACTCCTGTTCTCTTGCATGTAGGGTGAGAGATAGGGTGTATCGAGTTATGAAACTATCTCCTCCTATTATCCACTCCTCTTTCATTCCTTCTCGGAATCGTTGTCAGTTTATTTTTCGTAGGGCCAAGCGGAATTTTATAAAAAGAAAGACCGCTGACCTGACTAACTATTCTTTTAGTAAATCCTTCTGATCCTTCACCAAAAACATATGTACTAACTTCTGCACTCACTCTTTTCCTCCTCTCTTCCGACCTGATAACTCTATAGCCAACTCTCCCCCTGATAAAGCCAATCTCTTTTATTCTCCTCTAACTCCACCTTAGACGAATCCAACTCTACCCCTCCTATTCCTGCTCCTCCTATTGAACCTATGCACTTTCCTATAATCTCCACTCGTAGGATTGCTGGTGTGTTAACCAGGATGGATGTGAGTAAGGCGCATGGACCGGATGGAATACCCCCTCATGTTCTGAAGGGGTGCTTAAAAATTTTAGCCCCTTTGCTTGTTCGCCTCTTTCGCCTTTGCCTCAAAACCCAAACTTTTCCTTCTTCTTGGAAGCATGCCTCGGTTCAGCCCATCCCGAAGAAGGGTGACCATTCTAATCCCTCTAATATTGGCCCATTGCCCTAACTTCATCCCTCTCTAAGATTTTCGAACTGTCTCAAACTTTCATTTTCTCTGGCATCTTGAACGGCTTTCTCTTTAGTCGGATCACCACTATGGCTTTCGGCAGGTGAGATCTACTGGTGATCTGCTCTCCTACTGCACCCATCTTTGGTCATCCTCTCTTAGGGATTATGGGGAAACTTTTTATTGTGGCCCTCGACATCTCCAAAGCATTCAACAGGGTATAGCACAAGTCTTGCTTTTCAAACTTCCCTCTTATGGTTTCTCTCCCCAACTTTGTTCTCTAATTTCTAGCTTCCTCTACTGATCCATGGTACTATAGTTGTTGTCAAGGGATCGATCTCTCGCTCTTTCTCTACCAATAGTGGTGTCCCACAGGGTTCTGTTCTTTCACACTACAACTAATTCTATCCATTCTTAAACTGATGATTCTACTCTTCACTTTTTTTCACATTTTCCCCTCTCCCTAATTCTCAAACTAGATCTATTTCTAGAGCTGATATCATTTCATCTATCAATGTGGATCTGTGCAGGATCCCCAAATGGGGAGGTAGAATTTTGATTAAATTCAATAGTAATAAAACTCAGTATTTACCAATTACACTTTCCGTAATAGATGATCTCCTACCAATCACATTTCTGGACGCAATCATTCTGCCAAGCTCTAAAATAGATATGCTAGGCCTCACCATTTCCTCCAATATATCATGGAAGCCAGACATCCACAACATTGCTAAAGCAGCTTCCCAAAAGCTGGGAATGCTGTACAGTTGCTTCAAGTTCATAAGGTGTTCATTCGTCCTAACTTGGAGTACTGCTCTCATATCTGGGGTGGCTCTTCTTCTGTCCAACTGTTAGATAGGGTGGAATCAAAGGCATTTCGTCTTATTAACTCTCCTACTTTAGATGATAATCTCTCTTCCCTTTCTCTTTGCTGCAATGTTGCTTCACTGTCTCTCTTTTACAGGTACTTTAATGGGCAATGTTCGGTGGATTTGGCATCCTGTGTATTGCTGGCAAGGCCGTGGGCTCGTAGCACCCGTCTTGCCCGTGGTGCCCACTGTTTCTCTGTGGATGTCGGTCACACTAGAATAACCCGTTCTAGTACATCCTTCCTTTCTCACTCAGCCAAACTGTGGAATGCTCTGCCTTCTTCTGTGTTTCCATGCTCATACAATCTGTCTTACTTCAAAAAGTTGGTTTTCCGGCTTCTTCGTGGTTTAGATTAATAAAAAATTTTCTTTTCTATTTTTAATTTCTTTTTACTCTTATTTTTTGCCCCTTGGGCCCTGTTGTGGGTCGATGACCTGTGGCCGGGTGGGCTATTCCCCGTAAAAGAAAAAAAAAATACTAGCAGCCTCAGTATCAGCACTGGCTGCTTTACCTACCATAATAATTTTGTGTAGGTTTGAGTGTTTCTTAAAATGCTCAAACCATCCTTTGCTGGCATTAAAGGGTTTTTCATTAGAACAAGCACCTTGTTCCTGGCTTAAATTTGGGTACAGACTTTTAGCATTCTCCCGAATCACCATTGTGTTAATGGGCATATGGTAGTTTGCTTGGTCTGATCCTCTTTCTACACACTGAGTAAGCATTCCATTTTTATCATAACATCACTCCAATGAAAATACAGTTTACAGGCTGACAATGGAGTAGCAACTTTAGCACTAGTCCTAATTTTGTCTTTGTTATCACAGATTGTTCTGACAGTGAAGGTAGCCAGTCCCAATGATTTGGCAATGCAACTCAGCTTCTCCCCCTGATCAAACCTCCTTAACACATCTAATTTTGTTCCCAATGTTTCCTTTCGTGGTCTCTTAGCACCACTGCTAGCACTTGCACCTGATGGCCTCTTCCCATTTATCTTGAATAAAAATGAACAGTACAATACCTGTAGTACTGTCCAGAAAAGAGAAGCACAGCTGAACATTGGCTGGAGATTCAAATAAACCAAAACTGTTGTTGCTTTTGTGGGACTGCTACCACAGAGAATCCACACGAAATTACTTTTTACAATTTTGGTAAAAATTTTGGTTAAAAATCACTATTTTTTTATTAAAAAATTTACCAAAATTCCAATGGGGCGATTTTTTTCCGTAGCCTGAAATTTTGGTCGTAATTTCAAAATTCCTTAAAGGCAAAATTCCATAACCATTCATTACTAACATTTGCTTGGTGTTTTGGAGCATTAAAAAAAAATTCTACTTAAAAATTTACTAAGGTATCAAGAATGCCATGCAGTGTGTGTGTGGTACAGAGAATATGGAAACAAACTACATGCTCAACAATCAGTGTAGTTGGACCACATGTGCTTTGTGGACTCACTCAGTAAAACGTACTGTAATTAACTAATGTATCCTCTATGAACAAGAAGGTAAAGAGAGCAGATAGTGATGTTTATGATTATAGTACAATACTTTTTATATCAGCTTATATTATGTATGTAAAAACAATGTTTTTTATTATATACTGCATGGTAATAGATTAATACAGTAATTAAATTTTTATTTTATTTTTCCACACTACAGTATAATGAATCAGCTTAATTTAGAACTAGCTGTGCTAAGTGGGCTCCCCTTTAGTTGACTTAAAGTTGTAGATTTTAATATGTTAGTGGAAAATATTATCAGATGAACAAGGAAGGTATTGGTTGATATGTAACAAAACCTTGGCTTAGCAGAAGACATCCATGTTCGCTTCTTTGAGGTCAAGGATGGAATGGTAGAATGGGAGGCATTTGGTGATTTCCAGGCTTCTGATGTACACAAACAAGTGGCAATCTCCTTCAAGACACCTAGATATAAGTCTCTTGAGGTTAGTACCTTGGTTGCTTTTGTTGTATGCTTACCATCAAAGAAGTTTGAGATCAATTAGTATGAAAAATGGGAGTAAGATGCTTTGTAGGTGCATACTGTAGGTGTTTTTAAGGTAAAAAGGGAGGCTTCAGGAACTAATAAAGAAGAAGAGAAGGGCTTGTGAGTCCCAGTTAAAGTAGGAAGTTAAGAAGTATGAGAGGAATGTAGGGAGTTTAGAAGGAAAAAAAATGGTAAAAGAATTTAAGAGGAGATGAAAGATGGGAAGAGAAGCAACACAGATGTTTTAAAGAGAACAAGAAGCTGTTCCAGATGGAATTGAATAGGGTTGGAATGAAATAGGAGAAATACTGTGGAAAAATATAGGCAGTACAAAGGAGACAGGGAGAATTTTTTTAACTACAGTATTACAAAATGTAACAGATGAGAGAGGTGGAGCTATTCTATTTGAGTAGGGGTTGGGGAGAAAAACATTTTGGTGATTGAGAGTCTGTAAGTAAGAGAGATGAGAGTCTGTAAGTAAGCTTAATTATGGTAAGGCTCTAAAAGTGGATGGAATCACTAATGAAATTTTTAAGATTTGAGGTGAAAAGTGAGTGAATGGATGATAAGAATGCATGGGGTCATTACAGATGGAATGGTAACAGAATAGTGGCAAAGAGCATATATGGTTCTGTTTAAAGGTAAAGATTATGAGAATGAACAGCGAAGTTGTAGAGGAATAAAGTCTTAAAGTTATACTACATAAAATGTATGGGAAGAGTAATTATATAGATAATTGTTGTAAAAGCCGTGTATTAGGGGAAGGGTAGTGTTGATTCAGACTAGGATGAGGATGTGTAGATAAAATATTTGTTTTAAGGAGCCGGGGTGAAATGTTTCTGGAGAAAGGAAGGACTTTGTTTATAACAATTATAAGTCTGGAAACAAAAATTATTAAGTTGAGAAAAAGCTGTGACAAGTTTTGAAAATGTAAGGAATAGATGGAAAATGGCAGAATGGTGTCTGAAGTTTAAGAGTGTTGTGAAGAGGAAAATTATCTCCCTGTGAATGTAGGATTTTAGTAAGGATATGTAATATCTCCATGGTGTTTAGCTTTTATATGGATTATGGATTGGGTACTAAAAGAAGTGAAAGAGTGAGATTGAGAGGCATGCAAGTTTGATCAGTGAGGAAGAGTGGTGCGTCTGGAAAGTGCGTCATCCACTGTTTGCCATGACGCTACTCCAGTTGGTAATTCAGGAAAAAATTGCAAGCATTAGTGACTGACTTAAGAAGTATATGTACAGTCACTCAAAAAAATATCTTTACACAATTGTATTAGACAATAATATGATACCATTGACGAAATATTTTGACAACCCTACCGAGACAACAGGATTTGCAGTGTTCATTTTGAAATTCACTGAACCCCCCTCCCCCCAGTGAAAGAAGTTTTTTGAGCGGCTGTACTGTAGCAGGAGGAAGTTGATGGTGAATATGAAAGAAGTGTTGAAAATGTGAAGAGAAAGGGAACAGGTGGAAATTTTTATTAGTTTAAATTGAGACAATATGGAGGAAGTGAAGCATTTTAGGTGTCTGGGACTGAATGTGTCAGCAAATTGGACAGTGAAGGATTTTCACAGAGTTGGTGAGGGAAAGAAAGGGTTCTTAACCTTGAGAATTGTGGATGCTGATGTGGAGGTGAATAAGGAATTGTTTAACTGATATTGTTGTGTGGATATGAAGCAAGTTACTAGTGTTAAAAAGCATATGCTTGATAGCAACAGGTGGGGTGAATAGGATGCACAGTATAGAATATACTGAATTAAGGAAGGATTGTACAAGTGAATGAAGTATCCAACCAAGAGCTGACCAAGATTTGCTAAGATGAAAGAGATATGTTGAGAGAGTGGAAAATGAAAGTTTGATAAAAAGGAAAGAGTGTAAACTGTATTGCATTTCAGAGGTAGATGGTACAAAGGGAGGAGAGGCAAGGAGATACAGGATGTAGTAAAAGTGAGGATGTGCATAAAGGAAACAGCCTAGTCCTTGTATTACTAGAGAGAAGGCATCCAGCAGATTTGTGGGATTGATATTCTGCTTAAAATTTTTGACTAGTATGTACAGTGTCAGGTCTAAGCCAGCATAGATATTTGGAGCCTTTTAGCAGAGTAGATGTGTCAGAGCAGTAAGGTGAATGAATGAATGAGAGTAAAGGAATGAAGGGTTTTTATCCGGCTGTAACTCTGATCAACCTGCATTATTGTGGGAAAAAAATTAAAAAGCAAAAAAGAGAAAAGCTTCATTTTATGCTTTTGGATATTTATATACAGTCTGTTACTCAAAAGTAACACTTTTTATAAATAGTTCCAGAATTAATTAGAATATATTCCTTCATTTGTAGATAGAGAATCCAGTTAAGGTTTATGTGCAGCTACTGCGGCCATCAGACAAGAGTACCAGTGAATCTCGACCGTTCCAGTACCTGCCTCTTGATTCAGGTAGGCCTTTCACCTCTTTTAAGAGGTTAAAGAACAATTATGGCTTGTTCCAACGTATTCTGGGCTTAGACTCCCCTCTCACCAGTTCAGTATCTGGTGAAGATAACCTCCGGCACAAGACACCACCACAATCTCCTGGTTTTGGGAACTCTCTTAGTATAGAAGATACTAAGCCAAAACCCCCAACAGACCTAAAATTTATCAGCCCACCTTCTGCACCGCAACTTCGTCCACCTCCTGCTGTATCTCCTCCATTACTCTCTCAATCCAAACCATCACCAGTTGCTCCTACTGCTGGTATAATTCACCCTAGCTCTTCACCACCATTGTTGATATCTCCTGACCAAAGTGTAGAGGATATTCGGCAGAGATTGACAGCAACGTTAGAACGTAGGAAAGCTGGGGGAATGTCACCCAAGCCTGCCGGGCATCTTCGTCCATCACCATTTTGGTCAGATGATGCAAGTGTTTATTCTGATTCTGATATGCTTGATGATGTTCTGAGCCAAGGCAGTGTTAATGATTTGCTCTCTGCAGTTGGTGATGGATTTGCAGTATATGAAGACATTACAGGGTTACCAGATTCTTCAAACAACAACCCCCTCCCACCTGATGCTGTATATGGAGATGCTTCATATGCATCTTGTTATTCAAACTTAGAGTTCGTAATGGGTCAGGCTAAAGCTGTTGCTGCAGCAGCGTCTTCATCACTTACAACCAGTGATGATAGCAACACTAAATTAGAAGATGTACCTCCCTGTTTGCCTCCCAAAAAAAATCCTCGTGGGTCTACTGTTCAAATAGATGATGACTTTGGGGAATATGATACTCCCTCAAGTCAACCAATACATGCTAATAAGGCAGCACTATTGTTAGAAAGAGGTTTTCGGGCAGGAGGTCTCACAAAACTTAGCAGTAACCAGAGTCCATCCAGTAATCATAATGTCGATAATGCTCTGTATTATGACCCAGGGGGTCGTAATCAAGCCCCATTAGGCTCAGCCTCTGAGTGTGATGAGTTGGAGGACATGTGGGATGATACATCTAGTCAACCTCAGGAGCTTACTTGTGAACAATTGCCTCGCACCGTTCTTGATTTGTTTGTGTGATTTTTCTATTGTTCTTGAGGGAGTTTGAAGCCATGAAATTAAAACTTTTGAAAACATTTATTCATAATTTGCATTTATAATCTTTATAAACTCAGTTTTACATACCATCAATTTCTTTTACGTATAGTAAACTCTCACAGTTTTGGGCTTCATCATTTTATTTGGTTTATTTTGAACACTTTAGGGTTTTTAGACTAATAATTTTTGTTTGGAAAAAGCATTACTGTATATACATTGTGTCAAATGTCAGGAACAAAATTATTGTGACCCCATTTTGTGACTTCTCACTTGAGCTTGTTTCATTAACACATCACTCCTGCGTTGTCATTATGTCATTTGCTTTACCACGTTTTATACTATCCACTCTATATTCCTGGTTTTTTGATCCCTTTGAATGATCGAGTCCAGTAATGACTTCTGGTTGTGGTTCTTTATTTAGTTTTAACGAGAAGCTCCTCAACATATTAAAAAAGCTGTAAACAATAGAGGCAGCTTAGAGTGGAATAACTTAGGCAAGAGTGAGTGTAGAAGGGTACTTACTACTGTACAGTACAACATTATTAAGGACTAAATGAAGCTGGGAAACTTTTAAAGTTAAGTAAGAAAGGACAGCTTCTTCAGGAAAGTATGTACCTTCAAGGAAGCCTTTAGAGCTGGTAAGTGCAGTGTTAAAGTGGTTCCAGCAAAAGATGGGTGATGGTATTCCTGTGTGTGATGTGGATCATTTGAATGCATTGGCAGCTGGAGGCATGTCCAAGCCTTTTGGCAAAAGCCATTGTTAGAACTGTACAGTAGTTGATTCTATTATTTTAAATTAATTTTATATCATTATCTTGCCTTAAAATAGATACTTTAAAGAACAAGGCAATGGTTGGATATTTGTGTATGGGGAGGGCATGAGATTAATGTTGCTTCACTTACTAAGGGGTATAATTTCTAGTTTGTGAATTTTATGTTTTTGGATTGGCCTTCACTCCAGTTAGCCAGAAATTGCAAGGATTTGTGTTTGCTGTTATAACATGATGTATAATATATTTTATTATACAGTATTAATTGTTTAAAATGAATGTTAAATATGTTTTGGGAGTCAAAAGTGCGGGTTATGAACTAGTTCCCCTCCTGAGAACGTTTTTATGTTAGAAATGTACATAAGTCAGAACACATACCCTATGTGCACTATATCATAGCCCAAGTCCGTTTTATACATCTCGAATCACTTAATTTAAGAGAAAAGAAGAAATTGAATGACAAAATAGAGTAAACAAAACTAAATTTAAAGTTTAACACTTACACTGGAACCTGGCACTGGCTTGAATGTAGAGATGGGCATTTGCAGGAGTGATAAAGGTTTATTGGGATGGTTGAACTGAAACTTTCTTCTTTTCATCATAAATCTCTCTGTAGCATCATAGATATTCATTAATACCTCTATGAATCTTGGTGAATCTTGCTTTTCAAATGATAGCAATTCCTCTTCAATAAGCCTGAATCCATCTGCCATTTCTCTTGTAATGAATCCCTTTGGTTCTGGAGTTTCAGCTTCCTCTACAACCGAAGACAAAATTGCTTCTCCAGTTCAATCAGGTCCTCATTGCTTAATTCTTCAGCATGAGACTCAAACAACTGTGTGACATCATCCTCATGAATATCAAGCTGGAGTTGGTTCCCAAGGTCTACCACTGTCTGTGTCACTTCCCCAATATCATTATCAAAGCCCCTGAAATCATAAACAAACTGTGGGCAGTGTTTTTCCAAACACCATTTGCACTTACCTTGAACTGATTAAACCAGCCCCTACTAGCAACAAAGTCTTCCCCATCACTTTCACCAATATTTTTAGACTTCAAGTCAGCGTGCAAGCTTCTCACTTTTTCCCGAATCAGTGCAAGACTTGGGCAAATCCTGTTGATTTTGATCTTCCACCCATATCACTAACAACCTTTCCATTTCAATTAACAATCCACTTCTTTGTTTTGTTATCACATTTGAGCACATTGGTGTAGATCATTTTACATATTCAAGAATTTTCTCTTTGTCTTTCAAAATTGTTCTGACTGTTGACTGAATGAAGCCCAACACTACCAATGACTTAGAGTGTTTCATCTTTTTCAGAACATTTAATTACATAAACTTTCACTTCCATTGTATTTGTTTTCCTTTTCTTGGATGCACTACTATCACTTGCATCAGGTTTGTGTTTAGGAGCCATGATGAGGGCAGAAAAAGAAAGTAAATAAGCAAAAAAAAATTTGCACTGGATTATACACATTAATGCGGTGAGGGTAAAGCGTACCGACACTCCCTCAAGGCGCATGGCTGGGCGATAAATCACTCCCCACCGTGCCTCGCCTCTAACCCATGCAAACTAGTTCTCGTATGTAAATGCTATGAACCGGTTGTACTTAAGTTGGATTCTTAAAATAATTGACCTTATGGGGCCTCGTTCATATCGGCTGGTGTTTGTAAGTCGGACATTCGTAAGTCAGGGACCCTCTGTACAGTACACTTTTAGCTTTAGAATTTTAGAAAAATAAAAAATGCCATCTGTGAGATTAAAGAGTATTGAAAAAAAATTATATATGAATTAATTTAATATTTTTTTTCATGGCTTCTGCTTCATTTAAGGTCAATATTTAAAATTATAAAACAAAGGGCTGGTATGTACAATATTCTTATTTCATTGGTGATGTTTCCTATTTTATGCATCACAAAATTTAAACTGATGAACTTAATGTTAAGTGTGATCATTCTTTGTGGATCAACAAATCCTGTTAAGGGGAGTGTCTGGCTGAAGCACAAAATTTGTTAATAATTGATAATCAATATAAATTTCCTTTCAGCAATTAAGGACACCAGAAACATTGTTGCTATACCCCTGAATCAATTCTGCCTAATCCCTGATACCGATTTTTCCTTTATATACTTATCAATTTTCAAAATCCTACTTCTCCATAACTTCTAGCTAGATTACATTGAAATTCATCTGGAATATAGGTAATTTACTCCCTTTGAATGTGACATATAGATATTTCTGATTATCACATTTGTTTTGGGTGCATGAAGTTTTTCCTAACTTACCATTTTATCCTCCTAATATTTATAAAGATAAATCAGCAAATAATAAACCAAGCCAAATATAAAGTATATCTATATGTTTAGCCATGCACAATACTGTATGTTATTCTACTACTAAGTTTTAGTTTTATTAAAATTGACCCATAAATGGCCAAGCCTCAGGGATTTCAAGGTTAGAAGAACTCTTTTTGAGATACAGGCCCGAGAAGGGTGGCACGAGAGAAACACCCGGTCGAACCTCACCTTGGCTTCTTTTATGGGTAACTGTGACACAAGCAGCCTCGTACTCTGGTCCTGCTGCTAGCGAGCTGAGAAAGGTGCCAAATACTGATATTTACCAAGTGATTGGTATTACTTTGCACCAAAATATTACAGCTTTTGTTACATAAACAGAAGGTCCCTCTAAATGAGGGGGGGTTAGAACAATCCTGCATGGCTACATAATATTACAAATTATGCAATCAAAATACGTCAGCAGATAGCCATAGGCAACAGCTTTCCTAAACAATTTTTCTGAATATTTTCGTAATTTTCCGATTTTTATAGTATTTTCAGCCAGATGTTCCCCTTAACTTTCAATATTTCTCATAAACGGCATGATACAGAATGTGTTTCAAGTGGCGCAGTAGGTTTTGAGACTAATCACTGTACTGGAAGTGGACATATAGTGTGGCAAAATGATATTTGATTGATTATTGCTACCATCTTAAGAGGTAATATTGTGCAAACTGGAATTTGAGTCAGGACCCAACCAGGTTTGGGTGACCATCAATCTTTATGATATGCGCTAAGTTGACCATTTTGAAGATCCAATTAAAAATATGCTAACCCGCTAACCCATAGCTCAGAGAATTTACATCATTATAGTGTGATACAGGAGAAAAATGATGATTGCATAAGTATTGTATGCTGTTTTAGGTGCTAGTGTGAGAGATGATGGTGCACATATATGCTCTATAAAGATAATATATGTCATTTTGAAGGTAGAAGGGGATAATGTTGAAGATTATGTCAACTGCTCATTGCATTAAAGTGTGAATGGTATAATGTTTTATTGCACTAAAGCATTACTTTGTGATAAGTTAGGATATAATGAAGGTATTTCAGCATGTCTCCATTTTTCCTGCTTTGTAGTTTTGCCTTAAAGTTAATGCAAAACCAGTATATGTACCAAAACTGATAATCTAGTCAAAAAAATTAAAACATGGTTGTGACCAAGAGATCCAATCACTTGTGGAGCCTCATCTTCTAGTCATACAACAGTGTAGTAGTTTACAGTTATTGAGACTTGATAATTTAAAGGATAAGTTGCAGCTAGTCAACATAAGTGGAGTTGTTTGTCTCAGCAGGTGTCTTGATAATGGCACTGATTATGTTAGCATCATCACTTTATCAGGGACAATGTGTGTCTTCTGTTTTTTCTTTTATAATGAGATTATATATGTACAGTACAGTACTGTACTAATAACATTTGCACTAGAAAAGGAGATACTGTACAGTAACTATTTATATGGATGAGAATTTTTTTATGGAAATCTTCATGAAAAAACTGCTGTTACTCCTTGTGAAGAACAAATGACATTTTAAAGTCTTCATCATCCCCAGTGGTGCTTTACTAGCCAGATGATGATGATATTAGTTGTGGGATATCAGAGTTGCAGTTTATGACACCAGACTACAGTGCACACCGTGTCTTATTGGGGTGTCATACAAACTAAATCAGATGCCATAAGACCAAATGGAAGGAAATTAATTTAGAATTTAAAAGCTATTTATTCCTTTCAACATTACAACTAGAGGATACAATTTATATTTTTGAGGCCTTTGAATTAAGGAAAGAAACCATGGTATGAATGTAAAGGGGTGAAATTTTGAAGTTCAGTACTTTACCATTAAGGTGAAATTGTTGAACTAGTCCTCTGATGTAACTGTACAGTATGATACTTGGCATTCTAGTCAATATTTTAGACCAATTAAGATATTGTAATAGGAATCTTAGAAAATCAGTTACACAAACATTACCATTTTTCCCATCAGCTTCATGTATATAAAGTAATCTCCCCGTTAGCCGGAATAATTGTGGCAGAGCTGTTCCGGGTTTGAGAGATTTCTGGGTACTGAGACATTTTCTCATCCACGGAATTTTTCCGGGAACTGGTGGTGAATATTTAGGTGTCGGACTGCAGTCGGACAGACTCAGAGCTGTATTTATTTATGCAATATATTGTGCACACCAGCAGATGCTGATGTTTTGAGCTTGTGATGCAGGCAGGCCAAATGGTGATATGATGATACAGGACGGCCTGCCTTTGTCCTGTACAGTATAGTCTCGATTTACGAGGATTTGGTTTACGCGTTTGGTCATTTACGTGGCACCTTGCCAGACCGACAATTTTTATTTACACAGTTCATTCCATCATTTATGCTGGAAGCGGCGCGGGCAGGTTGCGCACAAGGTCGCCCAGTCAACAAAACATTACCGAGTTCTTCACCCGCCACCCACCACAGCTGGCCCAAGTCAGTGATAGTAAGGATGTGGACTTTGAGGGGTTTGACAAAGAGGCCCTGCAAGCCTCTGTGGTGGATAGTGATACAATTGGTACATGCGATACAGGTGAGGGCCAATAATCTGCCCTCTGCCTCGGAACCAACCCCCCATCCCCGTGTGCCCAGCCATCTTTTCTACTAACGTAAGTGTTAAAAAACCTAATATTATTGATATTTCTCTTAAATATTAATTGTGTGTGCATACCATCTTAAAATTAAGATGTTATTTTTACTATAACGTACGTATTGTGTCGGAAAAAGTGTAGTTTGGGGGTCGGCCCAGTCTCTATTTCAATTAATCTCATATGTTCTGTTATTTCGTTAAAGCGTTTCTTGTTTTACGCGGACGTCCACGGGTTCAATTGACCGCGTATATGAAGACTATACTGTACCATATCCTGTAGCAGGTGTTGCTGTCACTTTCCTCTTCCTCCATGAAGGAGGGATTGTACACACACTATATACTGTATGTACACCCTCTACACACTAGCCTACAGTAGACATACACTGTCCAAGTTCTAAACTATTTATTATTTATGTTTTTTACCGTGCGTTATTTGATTTTAGGCTTAAACTTTTATTTTAATTTGGGGGACACATGAACTAAGCTGTTGCTTCACCAGGGATGTAATTACCACATTCAATCAATCAGTCAATCACTGTCCACTCTGCTATGTATAGGCTGCACAACACAGATCATATGTGAAAACAGCAGTGAGCAAACGAACAAACAGCTGTCAATGAACTAAGAGTGTCATGATGTTAGAGTTTGAGGAGATAGGCTGTGAGATACATTAGCTAATCATAGGCATCCCTTAAAGTCACATGACAGTAGTAGCCAATTGTAGCTCACGAGCACTGAGCCTACCCATGATGCCATCTCTCTAAAATTAGTTCAAATTCCCATTTCGGGGAGATTTTCTCGGTATATTCTGCCAATGTGCTGATTGCAGTTTCTTGGAAATTCATTGGAATACTTGGAATGGATATATTTTTCGTGGAATTTTTCTGAATGTTAAAAAAAAAAAAAATCTTGCTATTGGAGAGTTCCAGCGATCAAAGAGTCCGGCTAACAGAGGATGACTTGTAGATGTTTTGTTCACCCTACAGAGAATATATATATATATATATCTCTCTCTCTCTCATATATATAGTGTATATATATATATATATATATATATATATATACACTATATATATATATATATATATATACACAGTCGACCCTCGTTAATTCGGACTAATAGGGGGGGAAGGGTGTCCGTTTTAGCCGATTGTCCGAATTAACCGATTTAGGGGTTAATATTGCATTATATTTCAAAGTCATTGTTTTCGTCACAATTTTATCCCACTTTCCACTGTAATACATACGTAATTTCAGCAAAAATATTACATTTCCGTGAATGTATTATATCAAGCACAGTATGAATAGAATACCAATGTAATATAACAGTATTTTAACCGAAAACTACTAAAAAAACGAATAACATCTCAAGAACATCGGAAGCTTAGGTAAAGTCTTTTATTTTCGTCATGTATTTTATCCTATTTTACATTGAAATACATCACGTTTCAGCAAAACTACTATTTATTTCCAAGAATATATTCATTCAGGCGCAGTTTAGGTAAAATATACGTGTGATGTAACAGTTTTTTAACTGAAAACGATTCGAAAAACACGTACCCTCTAGCCCTGTTCAAGGAGAGGACTGGGAGAAGCTGTTTGGTGCTGCAGACGATGACAAGGAAAATTATTTGGATCGATTTTAATGAAAATATTCAGAAATATGGTATCGTAGTATTTATTCAAGTCAATTAGGATAGGATATTAATGTAATACAACAGTTTTTTAACTGAAAACCAATCGAAAAGCGATTACGGTAACATCTTTTGAACGAAAGAAAGCGAAAGTCATTGTTTTCGTCACGATTTTATCCCACTTTCCACTAATACCTACGTCATTTCAGCAAAAATATTACATTTCCGTGAATGCATTATATCAAGCACAGTATGAATAGAATACCATTGTAATATAACAGTATTTTAACCAAAAACTATTAAAAAAACGAGTAACTTCTCTTGAACATCGGAATGTTAGGTTAAATCTTTTGTTTTCGTCTTGTATTTTATCCTATTTTACATTAAAATACATCACGTTTCAGCAAAACTACTATTTATTTCCGAGAATATATTCATTCAGGCACAGTTAAGGTAAAATATACATGTGATGTAACAGTTTTTTAACTGAAAACGATTCGAAAAATACGTGTGCCGTCTAGCTGATACTCAACAGCTGGTGGTGCGTCATGTGTCGTTGTAAACAATAGGAGGTTGAAGTTGATTACCGGGTATTATATTAAGTGTGAAATATCAAAAAGGTTTTTGTTACCGGTATTTTTTGTAGATCAATGAGAACTGTGATACCGTATATGATATGATAAGTTAGCCTGTGCTAAGAACTTCAACATAGACTACTGAAAACACGTTGTAAGGTAATTTAGCCTATTGTAAGTTGGTGAGTTTCATTTGCTGAAGGAACTACACAACTTTTCATTACTAATTGGTACAAATTTTACGCGGTTAATTCAACCCACGGCGGCCCGCGTAAAGTGGGAAACGCGTAAAGTGAATAACATAACATATGGGATTAATTGAAATAGAGACCGGGCCGACCCCGAAACTCCACTTTTTCAGACACAATACCTACGTTGTAGTAAAAATAACTTCTTAATTTTATGATGGTATGTACACACAATTAATAATTAAGAGAAATATCAATAATATTAGGTTTTTTAACACTTACATTAGTAGAAAAGATGGCTGGGCACACGGGGATGGGGGGTTGGTTCCGAGGCAGAGGGCAGATTATTGGCCCTCACCTGTATCACTGGTATCAATTGTATCACTATCCACCACAGAGGCTTGCAGGGCCTCTTTGTTAAACCCCTCAAAGTCCGTATAAGTACATATCCTCACTATAATTATCACTATCACTGACTTGGGCCGGTTGTGGTGGGTGGCGGGTAAAGAACTCGGTAATGTTTTGATGACTGGCCGACCTTGTGCGCACCCTGCCTCCGCCGCTCTCCGCGTAAAGGGGTACACGCACCGCGGAATGTGAGCATTCCGGTTTCGGCAGGGTACCGCGTAAACGTGGAATGTGGGACCGCGTAAAGCGAGGGTTGACTGTATATATATATATATATATATATGTATACAGTATATATATATATATGTATATATATATATATGTATATATATATATATATGTATGCAAGCAAATCACTGTATAAATCAGGGTGAGTACAGACCAGCTAGTCTGTACTCACCCCTGATGTATATTATATATATATATATATATATATATGTATATATATATATATATATATATATATATATATATATATATATATATATATATATATATATATGAAGATATATATATATATATATATATATATATATGTATGTATGTATGTATGTATGTATGTATATATGTATATATATATATATATATATATATATATATATATATATATATATATATATATATATATATATATATATATATATATATATATTATATATATATATATATATATATATATATATATATATATATATATATATATATATATATATATGAAGAAACTTGATAACTTTCATTATTATAAAATTTTGGGAGCGTCCTATTCATAGGAAAATACAAGTCCAGTTCATTTTTTGATTCTCTCATGTATTGTTCGAGGGTTGTGCCATTGTTTGTATGAGTATACACAGAAAAAAGTATGAGTACACTTGTATGTAGAGGGGCTCATTGATTTTCACCTGTTCATCCCATCCACCATCATGATATTTTGTTGTTTTTTTTGTGTATCACGGATTACTAAATTAGATGTTCAAGCTGCATGAATGTTTCACAAACATATTTTTGTGTTTCCTTTTACTGTGAAAGTCAAGTCATATTCTCACACTGGAAGCAATTTGTTACTGTGTATTTTTTTACTGAGTACAGTGCCTTGCTTTAATTAATAGGCAAAACAAAGTATTAGGTGCTGCCTTAAATTATTATTTCACTATTTTGATAAGTTTAAGAACAGGGTGTCTACTACTATAAGTCAAGGAAATCTATGAGTCAAAGAAAGTTATGGAATTTCTGAATTTTCTTGGAAATATTGAGAAATTTTTAAAGATGATAGATAATGCTTTTCTTTAGTCTTGTAAGCATTATTTTGATGGATATTTGCAGGTGCTGCTGTAAATATAAGGCTTAAAAATAATTTTAATGTTATCAACAGCATTGTAAAGAATATTGAGCTTTTATAGTTAGTGCAACTATTTTTTTATAACTATGAGGATTAATATCCATTCTTCAATACTTTCAACATTAGGCACCATGTACCGGCTCCACTGAAAATGTGTCAAAATTCATTATGCTTACAGTATAAGTAATTTTATAGTTATGTTACATTTAAATAGATATGATATATTATTACTTTTCAAGCTGGAACTGGGAATTTAGTACTGTGTATCAAAAGCTGCCCTGTAAGGGTCAGTACCCAGAGGACTAGGGGAATATCACTTTAGAATGTAAATTATGACTATTTATTTGATTATGTATGTACAGTCCCCTTCACTAGTGCATTTACAGGACCTCCTCAGATTTTGTGCATTGTGGCAGCACTGTTTGTTTCCATTTGACAGAAGGAAACTCGCATTTGTAAGCATAATTTGGAGTCAAATTAAAGCAATATTACAGAAAATATCTCGGAAATAATGATTTGTGCAATGTTTATATGATGAGCCTCTGTAAATGCATTAGTGAAGGAGACTGTACATGTCATGGAATTTTCTGGGAAAGCCTTAGCATTTTCTTTCCAAATGTGTGTGGACACCCTCTAAGACTGATTACATTTGAGATGTACGTGTATCTACATAGCACTGTAGACCTTTATCGGGAATGATTGATGAGTTGTAGATAAATTTTATACTGTATTTCTTGAAATAGCATTTTGACAGAGTACGGTATGCCAGGTTTTGAACCTTTTCATAGCTTTTCTTAATATATAATCTCAAAGGAAATACAGTATTTGGTAAGGCTTAATATTTTGTTGCTCTCTTTTCATTGATATTTTATTGTTAGCAATATGTAATTCATGCTTCTTGTAAGTTTCCTGATGAAAGATATAAGAGTACTGTCTAGTCATAAGTTTGTTACTGAAGAGTTTTGAGTTACATTGTTTTCAGAGTTTAGTAACAAGAATAAATAGTACTGTAGTTTATATGAATCTCATATATTGATATCAGTTGTGTATTCAGAGATAAGTCTTAAAATGTTCAAGATTGTTAGTGGATGATGTGACATGTATTAAAGGGTGATTCACTCTGCTTTGCATTCTTACCTTCATTTAAATGTTTTGTAATATAAAAGGAACTGAGTAAAATTCTCCCTTCTTTTTTTTTCTGTACTTTGAAATGCTTATTTATAGCTTTTGGCAGCTATGAACATAGCACTATTCAGATTGTCAAAATCCTACAGTTTAACCCCTTCACAATGGGGATGTCATTTTGGATAATTTATTTGGCTAACATCAGATGATTTTATTCAGCTCATAGGCAACACCATACACAAGGGGTTAAGTAAAAAAAATATACTGTATATCACATGAACCTCAACAAATACTCGGTCGAAGTTATTTAAATTCAAGTAATCTACAGTCTTTTTGTACAATTTCAGTGGAAATATCATAAGCAATATACTGCATGGTAGCCAGCATAGGAGAGACAACTTCGAGAGAAAATGTGAATTGAAATATTAACACTATGATATAGTATATTGTAATGTTAATTACAATATATTTCATCTCTTGGAGAAGTGCTAAAAATGTTGACATATTTCCTTTGGTCTAGAGATATAACTTTGATTACAAAAGACTGGACTGTTGCCCAGAATGGTTCATGAGATTTTGTATGTACTGTAGTGCTTTGCTTTAAATGTATGAAAAATCACATGCAATATAAATAAATCACATTGTTACTTCTAATTTTCTTATAAAAAGTGGCACAAAGCACTGATCACCACTTAGCATCATACTATGTGATCACATTATTACATAGAAGGCATTGAAATACACTATTGTTTTGAGTGTGGTACTATGTTGTTATGCCCTCTCACCATGCACCCTCACACACATTAATATATAAAAACATGATTATACTTGTATACTGAGTACAGTATACATGTAATTTTGAGGGAAAAAATCCCCTTTCATCGTAACCCACCCATCTCTGTGAATGCATGCATGCATCCATATATGTTCCCACCCTCTAACTTCACATCCTCTCTTATTGTCAGGATTTTTAGCACTAGGGCTTGGGATTATCTGAAAAATGTGGTTTATGTGAAACTTATAATGGCTGAAGGTAGTTTATTGAATATACAGTACAGGTACTTGCATTCGTCACTTTTTTTTTCGGTGATATACAACTGAATTTCAGACCATAGATGTAGGGAATGTATTTTAATAATAAATAATAATAATAATTAACAGTTTATTGAAAGAGCATGGCAGCTGGAAGGCTGAAAATATACAGTTACATAATTGGGGAATGGGTCTCTTGATTTACAAATAATATACAAGTAACATTAGTGATACAAACATGATATATAATAACTAGGTGGGGAGAAGGTCAAACTACAGGACATTTCAACATAGTGACAGTGTAAAAATAAGATTGACTGGGGAGTGAATACTCTGGTTGATTACAAGTTATTGATAATTTTTACAATGGTTGGGACTGGGCTGTTCTTATAGCAATCAGTTCGTGCTCGTATGGGCTGGATGCGGTTCTGGTGTTGAACAGCAATTCTCGGATGAGGGATCTCGAGGGTAGTAGGAGTTGGTGTCGAGGATGGTGCAGAAGCTTCTCACCAAATTTGCAGATGAGGTCGTGGTGATAGTCAGTGAGAGCCGAGAGGGTCAGTGTGTTGAGCGCTTCTTGATATGTGGAGGAGGAAGGGGAGAGAATAATCCTGCATGCCCTCTTTTGCACTTTTTCGAGGTGTTTACATTGTGTGGCATTTAGGGAGGAAGACCAGGTAGGGGATGCATAGGTGAGCTTGGGAAGTATGAATGTTGAGTAAAAACTGAGGAGCTCGGGCGCAGGAACTCCAAGGGACTTGAGTCGGCAGAGGAGGTGAAGACGGAAACTGGAGGATTTGACAACTTCACTGGCTTGTGCTTTCCAATTTTAGTTTAGTTTCTTGCTTCTGTGTGAAATTATGGAAAAATATACTGTAGTGGTTGTGCACTACTTAGTAGGGAGAGAATGAGGACTGTGTTTATGTAAATAAAAAGGTATTTTATTTTACTTGTTTGTTTAGTTTATTTGGGAAAACACTGTATCACCAGTTTCACTAATTTAAACATTGTTCAGCTTATAATAACATACATTCATACATACATACATAGAAAAAATGAGTTGTTCCAAATAATTGAATTGTCCTGAGAATTATATATTGTGGCTAACCAACCAGTATTGTTGAGCCATGTGAGGTTATCTCCAAGCTGGACTTGGTTTCATTTTAGTACACATCTATTATAAAGATATTGCAGAATGTCTTTTTATTTGAAGTACAGTGATCCCTCGGTTAACGAGTGCCTCAGTTATGAGATTTCGGTTAACGATTTACCTTCCATAAGATTCTTAACTTCGGTTAACCAGCAATCCCTTGATTAACGAGTTTTTTACGAGCCTACTTCAACGTGTTTTCGCTTGCATTTGGCGGTCCACCAGCTGTAGTATTAGTCCGCTAATACAGTAATCGGTTTTAGGGCTTAAATTCCTTACTATTTTAGTAAATATCAAGAAGTTTATACAATTCAATAATTTTAAAAGTTTAGTATTAACTTTTTTAGTAATTTTAACAATTATTGAACATAATTGGAGGTAAAGAAACTAGTTTCTGGCGTGCCATCCAGCCTGTTAACACACCAGACAGGCGTTAGTCTCTCTCTGTTTTCAGTGGAGGTAACATCTTGCTTGAGACTCTCTTCAACTAAACGCTTTTTTTCTGTGTTTCCAAGCAAATTATTGGTCATTTTGAAATTTATTTTACATATTGACAATATATAATGCAGTGCAGTGTTGATTTAAAGAAAATAATCTTGAATTACACCAAGAGAACTAAAATTTTATGGGTGAAATGGTGCCATGGGGTGACTTCTCTTCCACCCAAATGCCTTCTCTTCTCCCTTCTCCTCCACCCCCATTCTAATTCCCATCATCATCATCATCATCATCCAGGAGCCTTCTACATACACACCTCAAAGTAAGTGTACTTTTCTACCTTTTTTGTTGAATTTAGGCAATTTTCGGTGAGCTGGAACCAATTACCCAAAAATCCATTGAAACAATGGTTTCGGTTAACGAGTTTTTCGGTTAACGAGCAACCTGCTGGAACGGATTGTGCTCGTTAACCGAGGGACCACTGTAATGTTATTCCTAGAGAATGTATTTTGTAAATTGCATTTTCAATCATAATTTAGCCTGAAGAGATTTATAGGTTTGTGCAGTTGGGAAAACTTTTAATTCAATGGTGGTTCTAATCAAGGCAGAAAACTTTTAACTATTCAGTGTACATCATGTAGAGAACCAGGACTGGATAATTTTTATATAATATCAAAATTATCCAGAACAAAGTAATAAGCACCTATAAGTAATTATTACTTTGTTCTGGGACATTAAAGCTGTATCTGTAGTATGCAGAATACATGATTTTTTTTGGTTCTTCAATCACTGAAGTTTGCTTTTGTAAAATATTGTATAAAACACTTCACATCATGTTAAAACTTTCATTTTAATTGAGTGAAATATTTGGTTAAAATTTGGTTTAACCATTGTCATATTTCTAGCTATTTTGGTGGTTGTATGTGCAAGTTTGGGTCTGATTAATTGTACAAAAGAGTGAGAGTGTAAATGTGTCTTGGTATCTGTGTGCGAGTGATACACACAGACACGCTCTAATTAATGTACAGTATGTGTAGATATAGATGTCATGTGCTAATGGGGTCTTTATACAGTATGTTTGTTTTTTGTATTAATTTTTTTGTCATATTGGTGAGAATTTGTCTTGGTGTTTTTGGTTTAGAAAGTATTAGCTCATTTATTTTTTAAGATAACAGAAATCTGTTGTCAATATCGTAGCATTCTTCTCATTGTCAGCATTGATATATAGTTAATTTTTATGTTAAACTCAGTAGCTTAGCTTTAAACAGACAAACATTTTCCTTAGCTTTTAGAGCTTGTTTTAATGTTAGTTTGAGTCATTGCAAATGAGACATTTGCATGGATCTAACAACTTTTATTGTTTAAAAAAATATATACCGTTCAACATGTGTTTTTCATGGGAAATTCTACATACATTGAAATATTAATTATCAATTCAATATTTTAGCCTAGTTGTTGTTCTATGCAATACTGTACATATAATATAATAGAAGGAAGGCAATACAGTGTATACTCAAAAGTTAGACTGATGGAAAGGGAAAAGTTCAAGATTTTATTTATTGAGGTACACAGTAAGTTTGTTTAGGATAAGATGTAATATTTATGGCATACTTTCAGTGTAAAACCTCAAGAAAATCATAACTTGTTATTAAGAGATGACCTAGTAAGATTCATGAAATTACATGGTCATGTGTATCCCTTCACCTTGTGAAGCTAATTCTGGGAATGCTGAAAGAATTTCAGAACAAAATTTATTGATGTTAAAAATAACTTTCATAGCTATGAATGGGTGAGAGAGTACAGTATTGTGCAGGAGAAAAACTAATAAGAAGCAGTGATAGATTTCCATTTAATGTTCATATCTGTTGCTTGTCCAGATTTATGTGATTTTAATGTTGAAATTAGAAGAAGTCATGGATCTGCTTGTACCCCAGGTAGGGCTTGAAACTGCTCTACACACAGAGGTGTAAAAGTGAGCAGGCCACCAGTACTGTTGGTGTTTCACAAGAAACCCGTTCAACCCACCTCAACCCTGTGTGGTACACATGCGGCTGCAGGGGTGTGACAGATAGATCCAAAGATTGGTTAATGTGCGTGTACCCCAGGTGGGGCGCAAAACCACCTGGGCTACATCACCGACCCGGGGTACACACACATTTGTTGATCTTTGGATATAAGTCAAGAATTCTTTATGTTGCTATTGTTGGTCTGGAGTGATAGATTATGGATGGCACTGTAAACATTAGGTTGCAGTTTTTGGTAGATGAGACATGAAATTTGGAATAATTTTACACCTTTAGTGATTGAAGAGGAACCAGCAAAAATTACAAACAGTTGTGCTTGCATTCTGTTGAATATCAGAGTCTAGTAAAATGACATTGCCAGTAAAGCAGAAAGATGTCAGTAATAGTCTAATTGCAAAATATAGTAAGGTGTAAATAAATTAGAGGAAATGCTTTTGTTTGTTGGATCTTGTTGGAAAGTGCAGTGAGTGACTGAATAAATCACCTTTTAGCTAAGTTGTAGAGAAAGAAATAGAATAAGAAAAGTGTGTGTTTTTGTGCATGTGTACAGTACATGTGTGTGAGACACTGCTATATTGTTAAAAGGTAATTACATTAGTAATATTGAAATACTGTGCTAATATTTTATGGGTTCACAAGGTATCATGTAGTAAAAAATTGTCACAATCGAGAAAGTTGTGTATCGGGTACTTGTATGCAAGTTTTTCTGCCTTTACCAAGTATTGTATGTTAATTTCAATTTCCTTCGTGATGACTCTTGCAGTCTGTTCCATACAATATTCCACTTTTCATAACACCATACCAGCACCTCTATCTTTCAGATACTCTTCAGTTTTTCTCTATCTTATTTTTTTATGTTAATCTTTCTACCCTTCATCTCACTATTGTACACATTATTGATATTCCTATAATTATTCATCCTTTCCGTGTGCAAAGTATCTCTTAATAACTCCATCCTTTCTGTGTGCTAGTATCTCTTAATAACTCTATCCTTTCTGTGTGCTAGTATCTCTTAATAACTCTATCCTTTCTGTGTGCTAGTATCTCTTAATAACTCTATCCTTTCTGTGTGCCAGTATCTCTTAATAACTCTATCCTTTCCGTGTGCTAGTATCTCTTAATAACTCCATCCTTTCTTTGGAACTTCTTTCTCTTCTTAGGCACTTTAGACACATACATGTACTGTATGCTGGAATTGCTTACGCGTTGTTGACTGATGCCATCATTCAGGGGTGTCATGGGGTGGGGGGGGTAATTGCCCCACCCCCAAGACCTGGCTTGCCCCTCCCAAGGGCCGTCTTGCTCTCCAAGGAAAATTTTAATTATATTCCATTTTCATATACTGTAGATGAATTTGGATTTGGTGAGAGCATCTCAATGGTATTTTTACTATGCATAATTAAACAAATTGAGAAGTATTCATCTATTTTCATCGTTCCCATTGCCTATCATTGAAAATATAAAACATGTTGGAAAAAGTTCCGTCTGTTACAGCACCACCTGGCAGCACTACAGTGGAGCCTGATTTTGACCCTTACTCTTTACATGTAATGGTGTTGCCTCCCCTTAAGCAAAATCTAAAATGACACCCCTGCCATCATTGTTGTTGTTCATAACTTTTGTTACATGGACATGTTTTGATGTGGTGGATGAGGTAGAAAAATTTAAGAAACTGTTTTGATTGTTGATATTATGTCTAAAGGTGCAAAGTTGGTGTCAGATAACTAAGGAGTTTCACACACCAAATCTTCAGGTCTTGATGCAGGAGACCTTAATCATTGGATAGTTTATTGTCCATTCCTGAAAATTGTTTCTTTTAATCTGTTGCCTGCAAGCTTATATATGGTTCATCCTGCCTTTTTCTGTGATTACTGGTGCCTCACTGCACAGTACAGTCGACCCTCGTTAATTCGGACAAATAGGGGGGGGGGGGTGTCCGTTTTAGCCGATTGTCCGAATTAACCGATTTAGGGGTTAATATCGCATTATATTTCAAAGTCATTGTTTTCGTCACGATTTTATCCCACTTTCCACTGTAATACGTACGTAATTTCAGCAAAAATATTACATTTCCGTGAATGTATTATATCAAGCACAGTATGAATAGAATATCATTGTAATTTAACAGTATTTTAACCGAAAACTAATAAAAAAACGAATAACATCTCAAAAACATCGAAAGCTTAGGTAAAGTCTTTCGCTTTCGTCATGTATTTTATCCTATTTTACATTGAAATACATCACGTTTCAGCAAAACTACTATTTATTTCCGAGAATATATTCATTCAGGCGCAGTTTAGGTAAAATATACGTGTGGTGTAACAGTTTTTTAACTGAAAACGATTCGAAAAACACGTACCCTCTAGCCCTGTTCAAGGAGAGGACTGGGAGAAGCTGTTTGATGCTGCAGACGATGACAAGGAAAATGATTTGGATGGATTTTAATGAAAATATTCTGAAATATGGTATCGTAGTATTTATTCAAGTCAATTAGGATAGAATATTATTGTAATACAACGGTTTTTTAACTGAAAACCAATCGAAAAGCGATTACGGTAACATCTTTTGAACGAACGAAAGCGAAAGTCATTGTTTTCGTCACGATTTTATCCCACTTTCCACTGTAATACGTACGTCATTTCAGCAAATATATTACATTTCCGTGAATGCATTATATCAAGCACAGTGAATAGAAAGCCATTGTAATATAACAGTATTTTAACCAAAAACTATTAAAAAAAACGAGTAACTTCTCTTGAACATCAGAAGGTTAGGTAAAATCTTTTGTTTTCGTCATATGTTTTATCCTATTTTACATTAAAATACATCACTTTTCAGCAAAACTACTATTTATTTCCGAGAATATATTCATTCAGGCGCAGTTAAGGTAAAATATACATGTGATGTAACAGTTTTTTAACTGAAAACGATTCGAAAAACACGTGTACCGTCTAGCTGATACAACAGCTGGTGGTGCGTCATGCGTCGTTGTAAACAATAGGAGGTTGAAGTAGATTACCGGGTATTATATTAAGTGTGAAATATCGAAAAGGTTTTTATTACCGGTATTTTTTGTAGATCAATGAGAACTGTGATACCGTATATGATATGATAAGTTAGCCTGTGCTAAGAACTTCAACATAGACTACTGAAAACACGTTGTAAGGTAATTTAGCCTATTGTAAGTTGGTGAGCTTCATTTGCTGAAGGAACTGCACAACTTTTCATTACTAATTGGTACATATTTTACGTTTCCATTGTTTACTGGCAGTAAATGGTAAATATTTTTCATGTCTGAAGCTAAAAGTTGCATCCCCCCCCCCACACTAGTGGTGGAGATGTTACATTTAACCAAAAAGACGCTGGTGTTTTATCCCAGCAGTGGGTGGACCAGCATTTTAGCTTAAGGTCCGCATAGGTAATATTCCTGAAAATCTAAAAAAAAAAAAAAAAAAAAAAAAAAAAAAAAAAAAAAAAAAAAAAAAAAAAAGGTTCGTTCAGATTTTGTCCGAAATTCGGATTAAAGGGGTCCGAATTAACGAGGGTCGACTGTATATGGTTTCTCGGTCTTAAATAGTCTGCTTTGAAAATGTGCCACACAGGGTCACAATTAGGCTGCAGAGAATGGGTTAAACTCAATTGTCAATATTTTGCACTATATGGTGGGCTGCCTTGAGGAAGTTAACTAGGACACAATGTGAGTATGTTTGGAAGTATTACAGGAATACTCTTGAAAGGTTAATCTTGACTTGTTTCAACCAAAGTAGTCATGGATTCTCTTAATTGGAACATTATAGGTCAAAGTTTGTCTGCTAACATATTTGCATTCAAGTTTACGTCACCCAATAGAGTTTCTCTGATGAATACAGTAGTATTAGAGATTACTATTAGACTTTGTGGACATATTGTTCCTTAAGGGACCCCTTTAATAAATCCTGTCTACATGCTTATTATACATAGGTCACCTCTCTTATATCGGGCAGAAATCAGGATTTCAGAATCATTCTCTCATATTTGATCAGATTGATATGCCAGTAGTAGTACAGTATGGTGATCATATTTAGCTTGTCTGTTTTCCAGGAAAATGAAAGATTTTTGTCACTTCCAGCCACAAGTTTAACCTCTCATAACTTTCCTCAGAGCACCTACTTTGCTACTACCTTTCTTGGTTATCATCATTACCTTCATATGCACTATATATAATTTACTCTTTAAGCACTTAAGATTTTCTCCTAGCTTTAACCTCCAATTTAACCTTTTCTTTTATGCTCTTCCCAATATCTGTAATACAGTACTGTATGTCTTCAAAGTTCTGCTGCTGTTGTATTCATTAACATGTGATCTGTATGTACCAGTACTGTATATTGTCTTGTATTTCTGTCTCTTTTCCAACCTTTATTTTCTAATATTACCAGCACAGAGCCACTTTATAATTTCATCTACTACTAAGATTATAACCAAGAAGATACTACACATCCCTCCCCACTTTTCTATCGAGCTTCATTTTTTAACTGCCCCTGTCTTGATTTTTCCCATCTGTTTTCAGAGTTAAAAAGTGATCCATACTGCCATGCCCTTCTATAATCCAACTGGCTCATTTCTATATTTAACAATTGTTATCTTTTTAATAAATTCTTTGTTACATATTTTATATACATGTTATCTTCTATGCTCAAGAAAATATTCCCTGATACTTTTGAATTAAATAAGTATTCATATTTTTTTTTTTTTTAGTCTTGAGATTATGCTTCCCCTTTCTGTTATTTTGAATTACAAAATTCACATAGTATTTATGTAAATTCTGATAAGTCTGTGACAAGATGATATGGGAAAAAATAGGAAATTTAAAACATCATGTATGAACTTTTGAGTTCATTGTGCATTTTGTGTGTTTGATACAGGAACTTAGAACTCTTTCTTTCTTTCTGGTAACTTCTGAAACCTGTTAATATATTGTTGATTAAGTAATTATTTTGCTTTCTCACCCTTATTAGGGGCTGTCAAAGTTTCATATCAAAATGATAAAAACTGAAATTTATGTTTGCCTTGATGTAATTTCACTGCTAGCTATAAATAGCCTAGAAGTAATATTTTTATCATAGGTAATGATTATATTTTAAACTGATTTCACCTATGATATTATATCATATGGCATACATGTTATACAAATTTACCATCAGTACATGTTCAAGTTCAATTTACTGTACAGTATAGTAATTTGTGTTTGTTACTCGTCTGATGATCATGGTTCGAGAGTTGTGAATATACTGCTTCTTGTACCCATATAGTTGCTACTCAGGGTTTTTGTCTCTCAAACTCATATTTCTCATTGTAATAAAGATTTCCTCATCTCTTAATAATAGAGGCTGTGAGAATCTTGCAGAAAGTTACAGTATAGGCAGGAATAAAGCCAAGTCACGCACTGTATAAGTTTTCTTTTCTTTTTTCTTCAGGAAATATATGGTCTTGTAGTCACATTTGTTTTTACCAGGTATGACAATGACAGTAGTGGCTTTAAATTTTATTTTATTTAAATATGGAATCGGGTATGTGTCACTTACCATGTTGTGTCTTTATAATATGGCATTCAAGAAAGAGTGACAGACAGGGAAGATTGTCGGATGCCCAATGCATATTTTGTTGACCTTGACAAAATAAGTGCAAATAAATGGTGCTTCAGTATTTGCCTGATTCACCATCCATCTATGTAGTTATTTAGAAATCTTGTGATTTTCAGTTTTACAGCTTATTTACAGTATTGACATATCCTGTTCCCAGGAAACTGATTAATATTTCTTTGTTATATATGTCATAATGAAATAGTTTTCAGATGGTCTTGTATGGTATTGTATATATCACTTGTCTAATAAAAAAATTGCTCAGGCATGTGTGAAAGGTATAAAAAGACAGTATTTTGATTCATCACCAAATCTTGCTACTTGATACTGTAACTGTTGATAAATAGGCTTTTTGAAGAACTTGTAATATCACAGTTTGTTTCTATGTATGATTCAGTAGAAAATAAAATGCGATGAAACTTTCATGAATTTCATACCTTATTCTTGAATTAAAGTGTGTGCATGATACTGTTTTTTGCTTGTTAGTGTTTTATCCTAGTTTACATCTCCAATAGAAGTTTTACTAGTGTTTTGTCATTCATAGTTTCCTAGTTTTATTCAATATTTTAGAAATATTGTAGATATAATTTGCCTGCATGTTTTCTTCACATTGTTTTTGTTTATATTTTAATTAATTTTTTATTAATAGTTTTATGACTTTTTTGCATGATTTTAGTTTTACAAGCATGGATGTTTTGTTTTCATTCTAGATCCGCAGTACCTTAAACGAAAAATGGCTAAACTTGGCAACAATGCAAATACAGAGAAGATTGGTAGATTCATTGCTGAAAACATGGGAGCTGCAGGTATGTATTTTCTATGTTTTAGTATAAAAGTAGACTTTTAGTAGAAGCTTGAGTTTGCAAAATATGTAATTATCATTATTTCAGTGTGCAGTTTAGAGGAAATTGTGTTATCTATAATAGAAGGAAGCAGCCAGTGATGAAGGTTTCAAGACCAGTCTCATTCTCATTCTCATTCTCGGGTGCTTAGATCTTGGTCTCATCTCAATCTCCACCATCTCTGGTCTCATATTTTTGCCTGAGAACTTTTGAGACCACAAATTTATGTGCAATATTAATTTTCAGTTCTGTGTGGAGGAATTTGTCATCAGGTTAAGTTAGGTCACTACCTAGACAGCTAATCAACCATAAGTGAGGATTTCCTGGGTCATGGTCAGTCTTGTTAGGCAAGGTGACCTATGTAACAAATGTTACTTATATTAATTTTTGGCAGAAAAACAAGGCCAAGTTTCCATTACTGGTCATTCTGGTACTGACCATTCTGACTGTGCCTGGCTCTATTGCTGCGGTCAAACATGTAAATCAATCAAAGGTGCATTCCTCGTGTCTGAGGGTTGGTGACCACAGTCCTCTAGTCTAAACTTATTTGGGCTGTGTTTTACTAATCCTCCAAGATCTTACATCTCTCTGGGGACCTATTATTAACCCCCACACATACATGACTTCTGTCAGTTACAAAATGGTTTGTCAAATTTGATCAATGACTCCAAAATGTGCCATGAAATGAAATTTTTTGCTACAATTTAAATTTTTTGAAATCACTGAGAAGGTGTCCTCTGAAGTATGGGAAAACCTCTATACACGAGTTTCTCTGGGGTGCTCCAGACTGCCCCTACATTCATCAGAAATGTTTTAAAAATTTCGGAAAATCCAGCATCATTCCAGATGGTTTGTGTTCAAACATGCGGGTTGAATATCTATGCGTGGGTGTGGCATGGCACACGTCTCGGTCTAAGTCCTGCCATCATTTGTACTGTGTCAGTGTGCTGCACTCATGTGAATTTTTTATATAGAGTACATATTGTTTTTAATAGGAATACAGTACATAAGAGTTGTAAGAAATAGGTAAAATTATGTAGAGTATGTATTTTAAGAAAGAGGGGAAATAAAAACAAATCTTATGAAAAGAACAAAAGAACAACACATGCTCACTGAATACTGTACAGGGGTTTGATCAGATTGGCTGTGGGCCTAAAGAGAGCTAAGATACTGCATATGTAAACAGGCTTGGGAGAGGGGTGATCGAGTATATTTATTTATTTAATATACAGTGAACCCTCGCTTTACGCGGTTTCACTTTACGTGTTTCTACATTTACGCGGTACCCTGCCAGAACCGGAATTCCCACTTTACGCGGTGCATCTACTCATATACGCGGTGAAGTAAAAAATTTTTATTTAGCTCATAAAATTCATACAAATTATCCGGCCAGAATATAATTTACATTGCTGGAATTCTTGCAATTTGATGATCATTTTGAATATAAGCATCATAGATTTTGCATTAGACATACAAATTTTAGATCTAATGCAAGTATTTTGTTTACTCAGAGCAAATATGTTATCTTGTGTGCAAAATATATGAAGTGTATATTCAAAATATTCCTGGTCTTGCAAGGAATCCAGCAATGTCAATTATATGATCCCAACTTTAGTCTGAGGTATTATTTATTACTAAAAATGTAAATATACTGTTATAACCCAATCATTTCTCTGGTAGGGAGGGAAGGTGGGGGTGAGGGACCCAGGGAGCAGGTGGGAAGAGGGAGGGAGGTGGGGTATTTTGATTGACAGATCGTATTTCGGTAAGTATATTTTGTTTATTTATTGAAGATATTTGTTTTAGCTCATAAAATTCATACAAATTACCGGGCCAGAATATAATTTACATTGCTGGAATTCTTACAATTTGATGATCATTTTGAATATAAACATCATAGATTTTGCATTAGACATACAAATTTTAGATCTACTTTAAGTATTTTGTTTACTCTGAGTAAATATGTTATCTTTTGTGCAAAATATATGACATTTATATTCAAAATATTCCTGGTCTTACAAGGAATGCAGCAAGGTCAATTATATTATCCTATCTTTAGTCTGAGGTATTATTTATTACTAAAAAGGTAAATATTCTGGTTTCTCCCAAACATTTCTCTGGTAGGGAGGGACCGACCGACCATCTGGCGAGGTTGGAAGAGGGGGGGGGAGGCAAGGTGGGGTACTTTGATTGACAGATAGTGTCTTGAAGAATATTTTTTTTTTTTTTATTAACTGAAGATATTTGTTTTAGCTCATAAAATTCATACAAATTACCCGGCCAGAATGAAATTTACATTGCTGGACTTCTTACAATTTGATGATCATTTTGAATATATACATCATAGATTTTGCATTAGCCATACAAATTTTAGATCTACTTTAAGTATTTTGTTTACTCTGAGTAAATATGTTATCTTTTGTGCAAAATATATGACATTTATATTCAAAATATTCCTGGTCTTACAAGGAATCCAGCAATGTCAATTATATTATCCTAACTTTAGTTTGAGGTATTATTTATTACTATACCTTAAAATCTAGTGGTTTCCCCCAAACATTTCTCAGAGAGGGAAGAGCCAGCGAGTGTGAGAAGAGGGGGAGGGATTTGAGTCCATTATTTGAATGGACATTAACTTGGCGACTGTATTTCTCTATTTCTCTTAAGTATTAATTGTGTGCATGTACCATCATAAAATCAAGATGTTATTTTTACTGGAACATAGGTATTGTGTCGGAAAAAGTGGAGTTTGGGGATCAGCCGGTCTCTATTTCATTTAATCCCATATGTTATGTTGTTCACTTTACGCGTTTCTCGCTTTACGCGGGCCTCCGTGGGTTCAATTGACCGCGTAAAGTTAGGGTTCACTGTACTGTATTATATTCTCGTATGATCAGCCTCTTATGGTGTGGGGTTAATAAACATCTTCAATAATTTGACATGAAAATAAAAGGATAAGCTGCATCGGAAGGTATTCATTCAGGATGCGTTTGTGTGAGAGCTTTCAGCAAATCAACAACTACTGTATAACATAATTTATAGTATGGAGTTACCAAGGCTGTATCTAGAAATTTTATTCAGAGGACCAAAGAGCGGCTTGAGACATTTACTCTTCAAGACATAAAAACAAATAATCATTTAATTATGTGCATTTTATTGTGGAATTCAAGGTGATTAATTTTTAGCAGAAAATAAACAGTATGTTTTGAACAAAAACAAATAATTTTGAAAATTAAATATCCTGTTATGCAAACATAATGAAATTATTCATGATACAGCTAACATCAATTATTTTCATGCTGAGTTTCCTATAATTACTAGCCAATTACTGTAGAGGACAAAATTTTTTCACCTTGGGCGTTATTTTATAAAATGCGAAATCACTGTGTTATGGTCAATTTCAAGTTCCCTTTGGACTGACAAAAGGGTCAATCCAGTTAACCTCTCCTTCCACATGAAGATCTCAAATCAGTGTTCAGCCTCTTTAAAGTTGAAAAAGGGTATTCTACTGATGCTGCTGTTACTGGTAAAGTCACAAGAATAAGATTCAGTTCTTTAAGGTTTGGTAATAAATATCCATTATATTCTAGGTACGTGTCTGGCATTTAAAGACAGTGATTTCTCAGGAAAATGTCTCCATTTTATTTCCATACAGGAAATTCAGCAGAGAATGTCTGAAGTTCTGGAAGTAAATCTTTATAGAAGTCAACACATTTCCTGAAATTCTCTACATCTTCAGCAGAAAGCTTGAGTGTATACTTTGGCATTGGTTTAAGTAGAAGGACAATAACTTCAGTGGAACCCCAGTGTACAGAACTGGCGACCATGTTGAAATTTAATTGAATATTTGATGTTTAAAGGATTCTAAAAGAATACCGTAGATAGCCTACTCATATAAGTGTGTCTCCATCAACCATAAGATACAACGTTGGCACCGCTCCTTAATAGGAGTTTATGTGGCCCACTTTCTGTGAGGTGCCGTGCCAATTAAAAAATAAAGAAATGGGAAACCCTGTGCACTAAAAAGTCATTATTCCTGAAAATATGCTTAAATTTCAGCCCCCGAGTCCTCATAACATCCCTCCTCCCTCCCAAAATATGGCCTTGGGAGTTACCCTCCTAACTCTTATTAATTACTTTTGAGTGATACATGATGGCTCGATTTGCCTACTTGTGCACTTAGACAGCTGATTAATGAATAGACCAAGGTATATACAGTTGCATAATACACTACAATATTATTTATTAAGTGCTGATAAATACTCTACGATATATTTTAAGTGCTTATAAGTGCAGTACAGTACTCCCACGCCAACCGCGAATTTTCCATCCGTGGATTTCAGGTATCCACATTTCTTACTTTACCATTTCACCAACTGCAACATTGAATTTTGAGTATCCATGGTTTGGCGTGGCATCATTTTCCCTCCAGGTTCTGGTGTATTCATCCATGCAGTGTCCAGCCTCCCACCATGCTCTCTCAGTGTTGTGATCTAGTTCCGTGCAGACATATTTTATTGCTCCATATACTGGATATTTATTACGTATTTTCTACAGTAATAACATTGATTTTGCCTTTAACTATGGCCTCTAAGTGTGCATTGAGTGTTACTGATAAAGGTGAGAAGAAAGTGAAGAGGGCAAGGATTGTAATGACTCAAGAAAAGAAAGTTGAAGTGCTCGTTAGACTAGCATGTGGCGAGAGCATAGCGTCAGTGGGACGTGCCATGGAGGTAAAAAAATCCTCGATTCGTACAGTGAAAAAAGTTAGGCTATGATGAGGGCTAGTGTTGCTGGTAATACATGGAAAAGTGCAAAAGAGAGTGGGTCTTTTCCTTACAACAACCACCACTCCCTCCACATCATCTTCATACACCATCGTCCTCATTGAAGGTAAATACAGTAAATACAGTATTTCCTTAAAACTTGTGAATTTGAAGCTTGCGTCCCTTGGAAACTCACAGATTGCCATGAAAAAAAAAGAATAGTGAGGGGCGGTGCGCAGGGCGAGCATCAGCTGTCGGAATGAGCTTGCGGCCACGAGGTGACAAACACGTTTCCCCTTGCCTAGTGTTGTTTATAGCCTGCTGTTCTCCCAGTGCTGGCTTCTTTGCAGCATTCTGTGTTTCACCACGCCTTCCAAATGCCCTGCAAGGGGTTCTAGCAATGTAACCCCACTTAAGAAGAAGAGGGAAATGAAAGTGATGACATTGGAGGAGAAGATTAAGATGTTAGACAAGTTGCAAGAAGGGATGAGCTACCCTGCTACTGGATGTCTGTTGGGTATCAACGAGTCAACAGTGAGATCTATCAAGGCAAGGCAAAATAATATTCATAAAGCTGTGTCCCTCTGTGTACGCATCTGCAAAGAAGAGCAGTTATTTAAGAGATAACAACATTGTCAAGATGGAGAAGAGTTTAAGTCTGGTGAAATTGCTAGAGAAGGTGAGAAGAGTTTTAATGCCAGTAAAGGCTGGTTCAAAAATTTTAAAAAGAGGTATGACCTTCATAACTAGAAGATTCAAGGGGAATTAGCATCCGCCGACTACGAAGTTGCAAGGGCATGCCCCCCAGAGTTTGCTGCACTCATTTGTGAGAAAGGCTATAGACCTGAACAAGTGTTTAATATTGACGAGACAGGCCTTTGGTGGAAGAAGACGCCCAGTTGCACCTTCATAAGTCAGTCTGAGAAAGTTGCACCCGACTTCAAGGCAGCCAAGGACCATATCACCATCCTCATGTGCTGTAATGCTGCAGGGCACCTTATCAAGCCCATGCTGCTGTACTGTTCAAAGAAGAAGAAAGATATGCATCTCCTTCCTGTTTTTTATAGGCATAACAAGAAAGCATGGATGACTACTAAGTTTTTACAGATTGGTTCCACAACTATTTCACACGAGAAGTGGAAAAGTATTTGTGCAGCAAGAACATGGAGTTTATGGCCCTCCTCTGCATTGACAACTGTCCAGGGCACCCAGAAACCATCATATATGTCAACCCTAGCATCGAGGTGGTCTTTCTCCCAAAGAACACAACATCTCTTATTCAGCCTCTTGACCAAGGAATAATTGCTATTTTCAAGTCATATTACCTCAATCGCAGTTTTTCTAAGTTCCTCGAGGCACTGGAAGAAGATGGCCAGGCAGAGGTGAAGGAGATGTGGAAAAATTACACCATTGCTGACTGCATAGCATATATTAAATTGAGCCATGATGAAATCACTAGGAAGGCCCTATGACCTGAAGCAGTGAAGGATTTCACTGGCTTCCCCTCAGTGGAGCCCCTGATCACATGCATGGTGCAAGTGGCAAGACAGATTGGTGGGAAGGGGTTTGGTGACATGCAACCAGAAGAAATCACAGAAGAGCCGCTAGGAAACACTGGAGAAGAGTTAACAAATGAAGAACTGGCTTCTTTACTAAAAGAAGATCAGAAAGATGATCAGGAATGAGATCTTGGTCCAGTTGATTTAGAGGAAAACAAGGAAAAGAAGCACTTCTAGAATTAGACCCATCTCTAGACCGAGCTCTGAAGATAAACAGATGTGTGGACCAAGCACCAACACCACTCAACGAAATCTACATAGATCTAAAGCACCAGAGATCTCAACTCCCCAACACGCTATTCTTCTCCAGAGTTCCTAAAACACCACCATCAACTCAATCTTCTGCCACTCCAGCCACCCCTGCACCTGCCACTTCAGCTACTCCCGCCACTGCATCATGCCAATGCCCTCCACTCATCAACTTGTCCTCTGATGATGAGGATGACCCCCAAGTTCTTCCCACCCCGGCCATCCCTGTCTCCCCTATTGAGGCAGACGAGGGTGAGGGGCAGTGAACATCATCACCAAGCATCATCACCACCATCATCTTCATCAACGTCATCAACTTATGTATGGCAAGGGTAGAGTTGGCAGGGGGTCACAAGGCAGGGGGAGAGTTACCAGGAATCAAGAGTCAACACCTTAGTACTGTACAGGGTATTTGTTATTTCATGTTCATATTTATTTAATTATGTTATTTCATGTTTATTATATCGTCTTATGCCCATCTTCATATCATTCATTACATGGGATCTGTACTAATCGTCATTGTCATTATAGCAAGAACATCCAGGATGAATGGTGAGTGTTCAGATATTCATACAGCACAGGTGGTTGTGTGGTGGCATTTAAACTGAAATAGGCCTAACCTGACAGCGCCAGATGCGCTATTGACAAACTTCTCACTCTTCCACATTGAACATTACCTCCCACACAGAATACACACCCATGCTCTTCATATTTCGTATTTTATGGGTTTATATTGTATTTTCTTTATTTCTAAGTCACATTAGAGTATGGGTATTGAAATAAATTTCCACAATTTTTATAGTTTCATTACATGTAACAATGGCAACATGCATTACCATCCCTGAAGGCCACAGCTGATGTGCTATTGCCAAATTTTTCACTGCTTCCACATTTCTGGATCATTAATGATTTAAAGTTATAGAAAATTCATTAAAATACTCTAATGTGGCTTAGAAATAAAGATAATACTATATAATATAAAACTATAAAATAAGAAAAAATAAAGAACATGGGCGTGTGTGTGTGTGTGGTGGCGCCTGTGGCCTTCAACCCTGATTACTGAGGAGCCCTCCCTCGCTCCTTAAATGTGACGTCAAATACACACACACATCATTTATTGTATATAGAAGTTTGGTGTTAATGAATCAATTGCTTAACTTCAAAAGCGTTTATTAAGAGCTACAGTACAGGTACACTAATAATTTAAGCTTATTAATACCAGTACCCTTCATATACAGTAAAATACTTATTTTTACCCTATTATGCGTTTTTCATTTAATTTTTATGTAAATTACTGATTATAAATTGTATTTTTTTCTATAGTAGTATTTATTATTTTATACAGTGGTCCCTCGGTTAAAGAACGGTTTGATTAACAAAATTTCGGTTAATGAATTAGCTCCCATAAGGATTTTCAGTTTGATTATTGAACAAAACTTCGATTAACGAAATCCTTATGAGAACCCGTTTTGTTGTGCGCATCAGCTGATCGGCTAGTCCGCCAATACAGTAATCGGTTCTATGTTTACATTCGTTTCCAGTGGAGTAAGTATCAAGAAAGTTGTGCTCTATAATATTTTTGCATTTTTTATATTAAAATTATTAGTCATTCTAAAATTTAGTTAGCATATTGATAATATAGACAGTACAGTACAGGGAACAGTTTTTGTGCACCCATCAGCTGATTGAATCACCCACCAATGCTAGGGTGTGACAGTTGCCCCAACTTTGTCTTACAATGCTGTTCAAAATTTTGGTGTTGCATATTGACATAAAAATTACCCACGTGCAATTTTTTGAAGATTCGTGCATATTTAAGTGAGCACCAGCAATTTGAAAAATAGCGATTTTGCTTATACGGCATACGCGCCTATATATGAGATTACACAACCATCATAAGGGATATTAACACAAATCATTTGCCTGTCTTAATTAAAAGCTGTTATCACTAACACAAAAAAGTTAATCATTCTTATTCTCTCATGGTACATTAAGGGGTTTTATCATATATTCACAAGGTATTATTTCTCTAGAGCAAGAAACCATGATTTCTGTTCGGAAACAGATGATCGTTTGCGCTGATTAGGAACGCGGAGTCTGTCATTTTCAACTACCTGAAGGACTTCTTGAAAGCGCTTCTCATCCCTGGCAGCATTAAGAAAGTCATGGCAAAGTTTTACACCACGCTCTACAGCCTCATTGACGTCCTGAAGCTTGTCCACAACCCGTTTCATGTTCAGGTAGTTGTCATGATCCGCCCATTCACTGGCTGGACTGTGGAGAAACCGATAGGGCATGCCTAAAGTGGTGAAGAACTGGCTTGAGTCAGGCCCAATTAGGTCCACCAGGGCAGTGCCACTTTCTGGGACAGGGGGAAGATATGGCTTTCCATAGCCCCCATGATTGAGCCCCACTCTCTTAGTAACTTCAGTGCCTTCATGGCAAAGAAGGGCCTTCCTCTTCTCCTCTTTTGTCCTTTCTTGTACTTGGGACGAGAACAAAGCCAGTGGGGCCGACTCCTCAGTTAGGTACCAAGTGTGTCTACCGAGTGCCACACGTGCTTTGTCAGCTATTGTGGCGTCATATGGGGCAAATTCAGCCAAGGTTTCTACCAAATTCAAGTCATTCAGTGGCACACTTGCTGGAACGGGGCAAACAATCCACCATGGGACCTAAACAGCGACTGTGAACATAGCAAACCATTCTAACTTGCTGATTTGACTTTTAGTCACAACCTTGGCTTTGGGAAACTGCTCTTTGATCTGGCCTGACAAAAGAACAATCTTGAGGGTATAGAGCAGTTTAGCCATCCACCTTGCTTTGTGAAGTGCGCCGGGGTAGACCATCGTGAAGTTCACTGGCTCGGATCCTTCTGTTACAAGCAGTAGACAAAGCTCTACCAGCTCCTTGTAGTTGCCACGTGTAAATGGTTGGGCTAGAGATTCACGAAAGAAGTCAGACATCTCCTGCTGGCGCTCCTCAAACACTCCAGGCATTGCGGGGTGGTAGTATTTCTTTTTTTCATTGTACGCCAGTTGAGAGAAATGGGTCTTGAACCTAGAAATGCAATTATTGGGATTATTGTATTTCATACTAATCTATAATATTGTTTTAGGGGTATTAAGATTGATATGATCGATCATTTGCTTGGTGTTAGTATATCTACATCCTTGACCACCGAAGGGTCAAGACGTACCTGGCGCTCCTCTCGGAGCAGCCAGGTCAACTGTTATGTTGGCCCATACCAACTCCTTCCCCTGAACCCTCCTCCCCACCGGAATATCAACAAGTTCTCACCAGAAGTTACAATTTCATTTAGGAAAGGAATGGAACCAGTGTTAAACAGAGGTGAACAGTGCTTAAGTCAGTAAGAACAACTCAACAGTAACAGTCGTACCCAAGTTAACCTTCACACAGTGAGGTCCCAGGTACCCAGTGATAACGGCCCGTGAGACCCAACAACAACCAGCGATGTGTTAATCCGTCTACGATAGGAAGGCCTAGGACCACACCTCACTCATAAAACACCATCTGTGAGGGAATTACTACACCACACCAGGTCCCTCATAACACCATATGTGAGGGAATTACTACACCACGTCAAGTCCCTCATAACACCATCTGTGAGGGAATTACTACACCAGATCAGGCCCCTTATAACACCATCTGTGAGGGAATTCGTACACCACGTGATGCCCCTCATAACACCATCTGTGAGGGAATTACTACACCACGTCAGGTCCCTCATAACACCATCTGAGGGAACTACTACACCACGTGAGGTCCCTCCTAACACCATCTGGGAGAGAGTTACTACACTACTTGTTTGCTGTTCAACACCTACATTAATTTGATTGTTCACTGTATGTTCCTATACCTTTCTCTAATGAAGGCTTTTGTTAAACCACCAATGTATGTAATAAGTCATTTATGTTCAATGTATATTTTCAGCCTTCGGGCTGCAGAAATTTTTCAATAAACCATTAATTATTATTATTATTATTATTATTATTATTATTATTATTATTATTATTATTATTATTATTATTATTATTATTATCATCTTATAAGTCTAATAAAAGAAATTTCACTTAATTTGTTCATTAGAAAATAATATTCCTTGTTATTTTGTAAAGCCGACGGTGCTAGCTCAAACATGCACTGATCTCCAAGAACAGCATTGTAGGACCATTTTTTATTTTTGGAGGGCAACGGTCACACCCTAACCAACGCTTCTCAGTTCAACTTTGTTTACAGTGGAGTGAACATCGAGTTTGGTCTCTTGAATATTTTTGCATTGTTACATTAAAATTATTGGTCATTCTAAAATTTAGTTAACATATTGATAATATACAGTGCAGAAATTATTATGAAACGTGAAGAAGGCATTAGAACCATGGCACTCTGTAAAGAATATGGCATGTCATCATCGACTGCCTCTACAATCAGCTGTTTGATACATAAACAAAGCTGCCGGGAATACGACATACACACCTCAAAGTAAGTTAAAATATAGTACAGGTGCTCCCCGACGTACGACGGGGTTAGGGACCCAAATCTAAGTCGTAAGTCGGAATGGTCGTAAGCCCGACATAGATTAAAAAAAAAAAAAGAACATGAAATCTACAATGAAATACAGTACAGTAAAAGTAATAAATAATGAGGAATGGATACAGTGTGACTGAGCACTTACCTTTAATGTAGTCAGCTGAATGCACACGGGGCCCCATAATTTTCTATTTACAGGTAGGTATACATGGAGACTATATTAATTGGATGAAGCAGAGGAGGAGACAGGGCCGGGTGGGTCATCAATGTCGCTTTCTTCGGACATGTTTATGTACTGTGGAAACTTGCTGGTTGAAGGTATTGGATCATCTTGAGGGAGTGAAGAGGCAGCACTGGGGGACTTCCTAAAATAGATGTCCAATTTAGACTGCACAGTTTGCTTTTTTTTTTTCATTATAAATTTCTCTGTAGCAAGCAAGTGTATCTTGGATCATTCTGTCAACTTTGGCATAACGCTCATAATTTTGATCCATGCAATCAAACATTTGCATTCCTTTATTAATTGTAGCAAACACCTCTGCCATTTGCTTCACTGAAAACTTTTTGGGGGGTGCAAATCCTTCTATGTTTAGACTGGCTTCTTCCTCTGCATCTTTGTGTGTTTCCAGTTCGATGAGATCTTCGTTACTGAGCTCTTCTGCTACACTTTCAACCAACTGTTCAACATCTTCATTATCAATTTCTAACTGAAGCTGTTTACCTAACTCCACTATCTTCTTACTAATATCCGAAATAACTTCATTTTCATTAAATCCTTTGAAACTGTTCACATATCTTTTCTGGATTATCTTCCATATTCCATTCATGCAATGTTTTGTAACCTGATCCTATGCTGCACTAATGTTCTTAATACATTGGTCCCTCGGTTAACGAGCACAATTCGTTCTAGAAGGTTACTCGTTAACCGAAAAATTCGTTAACCGAAACCATTGTTTCAATGGGTTTTTGGGTAATTGGTTCCAGGTCACCGAAAATTGCCTAAAGTCAACAAAAAGGGTAGTAAAGTACACTTACTTAGAGGTTTGTATGTAGAAGGCTCCTGGATGATGATGGGAATTAGAATGGGGGTGGAGGAGAAGGGAGAAGAGAAGGCATTGGGGTGGAAGAGAAGTCACCCCATGGCGCCATTTCACCCATAAAATTTTAGTTCACTTGGTGTAATTCAAGATTATTTTCTTTAAATCAACACTGCACTGCATTATATATTGTCAATATGTAAAATAAATTTCAAAATGACCAATAATTTGACTGGAAACACAGAAAGAAGCATTTATGTTGAAAAGAGTCTGAAGCAAGATGTTACCTCCACCGAAAAGACACAGAGACTGACGCCTGTATGGTTTGTTGACAGGCTGTTTGGCGCGCTAAAAACTAGTTTCCCTGTACTTAAATTATGTTAAATAATTGTTAAAATGACTAAAAATATTAATATAAGACTTAAAATTATTGAATAGTACAAACTTCTTGACATTTACTAAAATAGTAAGGAATTTAAGCCCTAGAACTGATTACTGTATTGGCAGACTAATACTGTACTACAGCTGGTGGGCAGCCAAATGCAGGCAAAAACATGTTGGGAAAAATTCGTAAGGAATTCGTTAATCGAGGGAATGCTCGTTAACCAAAGTTAAGAATCTTATGGAAGGTAATTCAGTTACCGAAATTTCGTTAACCGAGGCGCTCGTTAACTGAGGGATCACTGTACATGACGAAACGTACTCCTTCCAAAACTCTCTGAGCGTTTTCTCACCTTCAGTAGCAGCAACAGCCTGAGCGAAGGTCGTACGTAAATAATACGCTTTAGAGGCAGCAATAGCACCTTGATCCATGGGTTTGATGACAGAGGTAGTGTTAGGTGGAATGTACACTACCTTAACATCAGGGTGCATGTCGTCCAGGTGTGGTGGGTGTCCCGGAGCATTATCCAAAATCAGCAAAATCTTGAATGGAATCCGTTGTTGCAGACAATACTCCTTGGCTCGAGGAATGAAACAATTCATGAACCAATCCTCAAACAATACAATGGTCATCCAGGCTTTCTTGTTACTGCGATAAAACACTGGCAGTGTGTGCTTGCTGACATGTTTAAAAGCCCTGGGGTTCTCTGAATGATAGATCATGAAGGGCTTACCTTGAAATCAGCAACATTCCCCCCCAACAGAAGTGTAATTCTGTCCTTGAATGCCTTGAATCCTGGCATTGTTTTTGCCTCTTTGTGGATGTATGTCCGCTCAGGCATGCGCTTCCACAATAATCCAGTCTCATCCACATAGAATATTTGCTCAGGCAAATAATTCCCTTCCACAATCACATCATCTAACTCCTCCTTAAAAGCTTCGGCAGCACCAACATCAGCACTAGCTGCCTCTCCACTCACCTTAACATTGTGTAAACTGTAGCATTTTTTAAATCTCTTAAACCACCCATGACTTGCTGTAAAGGTTTGCTCACATCCATCTCCTGCCTGCTCCTTCAGGCTTTGGAACAGGCTTCTTGCTTTAGCCTGTAAGGTTAGAAGGCTTAAGGGTACACGCTTCTGTGTTTGGTCTTCCATCCATATCACCAATAATTTTTCCATATCGTGAACAGCACCTTGTCTTTTCTTCGAAATTATAGTTTCCTTTATAGGTGTTGTTCCTTTCACTACATCACGAGTACGTTCCTTGTCCTTCAGAATAGTTGATATGGTCGAGTGCGAGAAACCTAGGTCGCGTGAGATTGTTGCTACAGTTTTACCATTCTCATACTGCATTATTATCTTCATTTTCATCTCAAAAGTAATTGCCTGTCTCCTTTTCTTCGGAGCACCACCAGCACTCTCACTTGTACGCTTTCCAGTCATTATAAAGTCAATTAAATACGATAATAACGTAAGTACACAGCGCTATCAGTGTAGGATACGATAGCCAAACACCAACTAAGCGCTGTACTGAGTAAGTGTGACCACCCGGTGACCCAAGTCAGCCACGCTCTCGCTCAGGACGGAAACGTTTAGTGTAGAAAATGCTCGCGTCATTTGAAAAAAATTTTGGTTACGACTGCGGCAGTCGTATGTGCGGACAGTCGTACAGTCAGAGCAAGTCGTAAGTGCGGATTGACGTAAGTTGAGTCAGTCGTAAGTTGGGGACTACCTGTATTCTATTGTTTTTTATTTATTATTGTACAGTATACTGTACAGTACAGTACTGTACTTAGTTTATATTTAATGTTTTGTTAATTCTATTACCGGTATGCATACTTTTTCTGTGAGTTGGAACCAATTACCAAATATCCCATTGAAATATTAGAATCATTTAACGAAATTTTTGGTTAATGAATGACTCTGTGGAATGAATTGTGTTCCTTAACCGAGGAACCACTGTAATGTCAATTATAAAACATACACCATAAGAGGCTGATCAAATGAGAATATATAATAATGAATGTTGGAGGGTGTGTGTTGGTGGTGTTGGAGGGTGTGTTAGTGGTGTTGTTGGAGGGTGTGTGTTGGTGGTGTTGGAGGGTGTGTGTTGGTGGTGTTGGAGGGTGTGTGTTGGTGGTGTTGGAGGGTGTGTGTTGGTGGTGTTGGAGGGTGTGTGTTGGTGGTGCTGGAGGGTGTGTGTATGTAACGTTGAGATATGTATACCACTACCACCACCACACAACGGGGGCCACGTTTATACCACTACTGCCACCACCACCACACAACTGGGGCCACGTGTATACCACCACTGACATTGTCCCACCCCCCCTTCCATTACTTAAGGCCCCAACACACTCCAGGTTGTAGACTCTACTAAGCTCCTCGGCGTCACCATAGACAACAAACTAAATTGAAAAACACACGTCAGTTAAGTTGTCAAATCCTCCAGTTTCCGTCTCCACCTCCTCCGCCTACTCAAGTCCCTCGGAGCTCCTGCGCCCGAGCTCCTCAGTGTTTACTCAACATTAATACTTTCCAAGCTTACCTATGCCTCACCTACTTGGTCTTCCTCCCTAAATGCCACACAATGTAAACACTTAGGAAAAGTGCAAAATTATTCTCTCCTCTTACTACTTCTCATATCAAGACTCACTCAACACACTGACCCTCTCGACTCTCTCTGACCATCACCACGACCTCTTCTGCAAATTTGGTGAGAATCTTCTGCTCCATCCTCAACACCGGCTCCTACTACCACTCGAGATCCCTCGTCCGAGAGTTGCTGTTCGACACCACAACCGCATCCAGCCCATACGAGCACAAACTGATCGCTATAAGAACAGCCCAGTCCCAACCATTGTAAAAATTATCAATAACTTGTAATCAACTCTATTGACCGAGTTGAAGGCCTTGGTTAGGTCGATGAAAGCCATGTACAGGTCACGACGCTGTTCTCTGCACTTTTCCTGTATCTGGTGGGCAGCAAAGATCATGTTAGTGGTGCCACATGATGGTCTAAAACCACATTGAGATTCTGGGAGGAAGTTTTGTGCCTCAGGAAGAAGTCTATTTAGGAGGACTCAGGCGATAAACTTGCCAGCTACGGAGAGCAGCAAGATCCCACGGTAGTTGCCACAGTCTGACCGGTCTCCCTTGTTCTTATAAATATTGACAATGGAGGCATCCTTAAGAGCTTGGGAGATTTCCTCCTCTTTCCATATATTCTCCAGGAGAGAGTGGAGACGGCTGGTAAGTAGAGGTTCTCCTGCTTCATACACCTCGGCTGGGATTCCATCAGGCCCTGAGGCTTTATTATTTTTCATCTGTTTGATGGCAGTAGCTACCTCATCCAGGGATGGAGTATAGCTGAGGTGGGTCAGCTTTGGATGCTGAGGGACCTGCTGGGTAGTCAGGACATCCACATCGGTGTTTTGGTTGAGCAATTAATGGTAGTGCTCTTTCCAGTGCTGAAGGAGGCCTTCATCGTCTTTAATTATGAGGTTACCGTCAGATGAGCGGAGGAGGGCTGCGCCACGAGTGACTGGCCCATAAAATGTTTTAGTGGAAATGAAAAATTCGCACATCTTGTGCTGACCTGCAAATTTTTGTGCTTCACATTCTTTATTTTTTAACCAGTCGTTCTTTAGATTGCGAAGTTCCCACTAGGCTGCTGCTTTCTTCATGCGGAAGGTATCAGCTTTGGTCCGAGACTGAGGGTTGTTCTGCCAGTCCGTAAAAGCAGCACGTTTATCATCGAACCAGTCCTGGTGTATTCTTTTGATCTGGCAGAGTGGCTCCTCAAAAGGGCTGCTCAGTCGCACAGACAGGACTGAATTGCACTGCTGCCTAGATCCCAGTGAATAAACGACCATCTTATCTGTGCCACCCATGTGCAGAGTTGTGACTAGAGACTCCCGGCAATCACTCTGCCTGTCTCTTTCGCCACTCGTCCGTCACTATAGGACTTTTGGGGGTATAGGGGTTTTGATGGTGATGAGAGGTATGATGAGCTGTATGATGGCTGCACGTGAGTTGATTTATGTGGTGAGGCAGGAGCGCAGGCTGCAACCACACATCTTGGCTCTCCATTTTCCTGATCCAGTGGTGCAAGTGTTGCAACGACTGGGGAGAGGGAGAGTTGCATTGGACTGCCAATAGCCCAGTTTGTTGGGTTTTGCCTTTGTAGCTTGTCCATCAGGCATTGCCTTCGTCTGCCGGTGTAGTTGTTGGGTTCCTATGGTGGTCACCTCTTTCACCTATGTAGCTCTGTGAGCATGTCTGCCTGATGCTGGGTTCCACCGCAAATTTTTCGTTCGGGGTTTACTTCCATAGCCTTATACCTACCAAGGTTAATCTGCAAGGCAACGTTGCAATGGTTGGTAGGCGCCAGCACATGTCCACATGCCAGTGGGCCTATGCGCCATTTCTCTGGGAACCACTGCTACTCCGAGATTCACTGCTGGTCTATCCTGGGCCCACGAGGCACCCAGTTATTATTTGTTGCCATGAAGAGGCACAGCAGGAGTCTTGATGGTGAAGAGGCACAGCAGGAGTCTTGATGGTGATGAGGCTGTGGTCTGGCAGGCGAAGACTTATGCCAGTTGCTTCCCTGTTCACCACGAGGGCTACCCAGCAGCTGTAGCTGAAAGTGAGAGGAAGCAAGCAGTGCCTGCACCTTAACAGTTTCCTGCTCTGTGCTTATTTTTGGTGCAATTTTTGTAACTTTTACTTAACCTCCACCATGGCACCTGTGAACAAGAAGAGTGTTAAGGTTCCTGATCCAGCCAAGCAACGAAGATGTGCGTATTCTCTGGTTGAATGTTCCGATGTTCCCTACAAGGTGAAGCATGTGCTTGGCAGCACATCCATTGCATTTTACCACTTCCTTCCACTCTGCCTCTCTAATCACCCCCACTTCTCTGCATTCTCACTCCATAATTTAAAATTCATGTAACATAATGTGGAAGGAATACGACATTGTTCATTTATACTTACACTCAATTTTGTGGATAGACATCAGGTGTTCAGTTGTGTCTGGCAGTGCTGCAGCCAGTGTTACCATACAAACCGATTGATGTATCATCTCACCAATTGCCACAATTTCCCCTTCCATCACCATCTCCATGATCACCACCATCTCTATTATCACCACTTAATTCATAATATCAGTGATGGATTTGCTTTACCCAGAGGAGATTAGCATGATATCCCACCCACTTCCCACCTTGCTTCCTCCCTCCCTCCCACCCACTGGGTCTCACCGATACTCCGCCACTCATTCTACTAAGACTGTCATTCATGATACAGGTTACAATATTATACAGTACAGTAATGTACATTGTTTATTTGTTATTCATTAATTAGTGAAGATATGTTATGAGCATTTATATATTTTGGTGTACCTATACAGTGGTCCCACGGTTAACGAGCACAATTCGTTCTAGAAGGTTGCTCGTTAACCGAAAAACTCGTTAACCGAAACCATTGTTTCAATGGGTTTTTGGGTAATTGGTTCCAGCTCACCGAAAATTGCCTAAATTCAACAAAAAAGGTAGCAAAGTACACTTACTTTGAGGTGTGTATGTAGAAGGCTCCTGGATGATGATGATGATGTGAATTTGAAGTGGGAGGTGCAGGAGGAGAAGGGAGAAAAGAAGGAAGTGGAGGTGGAGAAGCATTTTACTGCTTCTTGGAAGGTGAGTCACCTTCCATGAAAATGTCAGGAACCTCTGGACTGACAGATTCTCCACCATGAACATCCTCTCTCCTTCTTTAAGTGGAAGGCTGAGGGCTAGCATCTTCTTCCCTCTGCCTTTTACTGAAGAAAGTGTCAATTGTGGTCTGTGGGGCATCTCTCCTCCTCATCATTAACTCATGTTTAAAGAAGGAGGCCATTGTGTCCTCAACATGACACAAAGTTAGTTCAGATTTTTCCACATCTGGGTGCCTTGAAGCCAGTTTCCTGAACTTCTCCCAGTGGTAAATAATATCTTTCAACTCTGAAGTTGACATATGGTCATCACTTTCCTTTTCCTCCTCACCATTGTCAGCCTCTAACATCGCATCTAGTTGCTTCAAGTCTTCAGGAATAAGTTCTTGCTCATGAGACATCACAAGCTCTTCCACATCATCCTCTTCCACTTCAAGGCCCAATGACTGACCAATGGACACATTCTCCTGGTGCAACTCTGCTTCTTCCTCAAATCCCTCAATATCATGGACTACTGATGGCCACAGTGTTTTCCATGAAGAATTGAGGTATCTAGTGGAGACTTCTTGCCATGAGGACACAATCAATTTTACAGCCTCCAGGATGTTAAACTGTGTCTTCCAGAGCTGTGCCAGTGTTATTTCAGGATCAGTGGAAGTTGCCTGATGACACCTCCTGAACATTTTCTTCATGTACAACTTCTTGAAGTTGCTGATCACATTCTGGTCCATTGGCTGTATGATTGATGTAGTGTTGGGAGGCAAAAACAACACTTTCACAAAGTCAAATTGAGACTCCAAAGTTCTGGCAAGTTGAGGGTCATGACCAGGTGCATTATCCATGAGGAGAAGAACCTTTAATGGGAGTTTGTTTGTGGTTAGGTAGCTCTTCAAAGAAGGGCAAAACACCTCATCAGCCCATTCATTAAAGAGCTGTCTTGTTACCCATGCCTTATGGTTGGACTTCCAATAAACTCCAAGCTTTCCTCTTACCACTTTCTGTTGCTTGAACACCCTGGGGTTCTCAGAGTGGTAGACAAGCATAGGCTTCAGTCGGAAATCCCCTGAAGCATTGGCACCAAGCAATAGAGTGAGACGGTCTTTCACGGGTTTATGCCCAGGTAAAGAGGCTTCATCTCTGGTGATGAATGTTCTTTTGGGCATTTTTTCCAAAACAGCCCAGTTTCGTCCACATTGAACACTTGCTGTGGAAGATAATTTTCTTCATCCATTATTTCTTTAAATTCCACTAAAAACTTTGCTGCCCCTTTATCAGCACTAGCAGCCTCACCATGCCTAATAACACTGAAAATGTGACTTCTTTTCTTAAATTTTTTGAACCAGCCTTTGCTGGCCCTAAAATCTTCAAATTCTGTGCCTGAAGAACCAGGTTGATCTGTCTTTAAATGTTCGTAAATCTCCCTGGCTCTTTCACAAATAAATTCAGTAGAAACTGGATCACCTTTCATCTTTTTTTCCCTAATCCAGATGAGAAGTAACCTCTCTGTTTCTGCAATTAGGGATCTACCTTTAAACACTCATGGTAGATTTATCTCTCACTTTCACTTCTTTAAATTTTTCTTTCTGTGAAAGAATTGTCGACACAGTTGATGTCGACATGCCATATTCTTTGCATAGCACATTTGTTCTAATGCCTTCTTCATGTTTTTTTATAATTCTAGCTTAACCTGGATTGAAATCGTTTTTCTTGATCTCTTTGGACCCATGCTGGATTCAAACAATCTCGATACATGATATTTTAAGTTTAATAGCTGTAAATAAAGAATATTTTCTTTAAATTAACACTGCACTGCATTACATATTGTCAATATGTATAATAAATTTCAAAATGACCAATAATTTGCTTGGAGAAACAGAAAAAAAGCATTTAGCTGAAGAGAGTCTAAAGCAAGATGTTACCTCCACTGAAAAGACACAGAGACTGACGCCTGTATGGTGTGTTGACAGGCTGTATTGCGCGCAAAAAACTAGCTTTCTATACTTCAATTTTCAATAATTGTTAAAATTACTAAAAATTTAATATAAAACTTTTAAAATTATTGAATAGTATAAACTTCTTGATATTTACTAAAATAGTAAGGAATTTAAGTCCTAGAACCAATTACTGTATTGGCAGACTAATACTACAGCTGGTGGACAGCCAAGTGCAAGCGAAAACATGTTGATGTCGGCTCGTAAAAAACTCGTTAATCGAGGGATTGCTCGTTAACCGAAGTTAAGAATCTTATGGAAGGTAAATCGTTAACCGAAATCTCGTTAACCGAGGCGCTCGTTAACCGATGGATCACTATACATGTTTTGGGGGTATATTTTGGTCAGTTAGGGGATGCATGTTTGGGGTCGTGGGATGAAACTAATTTTTCCCATATGTTGTGCTTAGATATATACGGTTTTGCTTATCATGGTAGTTTTCTGGAACCTAACCCCTGCAATTATCAGGGATTACTATACTATACTATACTATACTGTACTGTACATCTATACTAATGGTTGTCCCTCGTATACCGTATATCTTGGCCTACAAGACGGAATTTGGACAAAAAAAAATCAGCCCAAAGTTAGGGGGTCGTCTTAAGCACCAGAGATAAAATTCTTACCTCTTAAATATTGCGGTTTAGCGTGTCAAGAGTGGTGATGGAAACATGGTAAACCACTCACAAGGTCCTACCACTAATTATTTTATACTGAAACTTACGTTTGGGAAGCTGGATTAAAATGAAGATTACCGGTATATTAAAATAATAAAAATGTATTATAAACCAGTCTAACATACCGTAAAAGAACAATACTGTATACCCCAGTAATAAACACAGCTGCTATCATCACCCCCCCCCCCATTTGCCAGTGACAAGAAAGGTAAAGTGACCTTGACTGTGACCGCCTATGGCTATTTTTAGCCGTCCTTGTGTTCGGAGGTGGTCAGTAATGCATATCTGTATATTTACTGATCATAATACTTATCTCCTATAAATAATTAATTTAAAATTTTATTTTTTTACTAAGAATATTCAGTAAATGACTGCGTTAATTCTTGAAACTACCGACAGCGGTAAATTTAGGATGAGAATGATTAACAGAAGTCACGTCATGGATTCGGAGTTTGGTCCTTAATGATAACCATAAATGTCTGGTCAACTTCACCTACCAGGTATAATGGTAGCCTCCCTTTTTCGCGAAACAAGTATATAAATTAAAGAAAATACTTGCAGTGTGTTTAATGTATTACAGTATATTATAAATAAATAAATAAACAAATAAATTGGCAAATCTATTTCAAGTAAATGGAAATATTTTACTCACACCAACATTAGTTCCAGTTAAATAATTGACGCTTATGTGAGTCACTAGTGTACACCAGCGGGTAAAATTTGATGCCAATACTTGAAGTAAATTGGCTTTATTTTAAATAACCAACCATAAATAAATGCAAAAAGGAAAAAAGATCAAAGGTGAGAAACATTATATTGTATGTATGTTGTGTTGTCAAAGGAAGAGAAACAATTGAAACTGCAATTGTGTGTAAATGAGGCAGAAAGATAAATCACCAACCTAAGACTTGGTCACAATTTTCATGATGCCATATGGAAGTAGGGTCTACCATTAGACAATACTGTACATTATGCTTCCAATATCTTCCCAGGCAGTAGAATCTCCCTGTTTGGTAGCTACCTAAAACTTTTAGTAATATTACTTTGATACAACATGATAAATTAGACAAACAATGAAAATCTACAAACAAAAGTTATTTACCAAGACCTCTCTCTCAGAACAGAGGGTAACAGATGGAGAGGAGATAAGGAGGCTATTTATAGCCTATCTTTGTGTAGGAAGTCGACCACACTAGAAATAATTCATTTAAAATTTATATTTTTTGCATAGAATATTCGGTACATGACTGCGATTATAAAATATTGTGAAAATATATATATATATATATATATATATATATATATATATATATATATATATATATATATATATATATATATATATATATATATATATATATATATATATATATATATATATATATATATATATATATATATATACAGTGACCCCTCGTTTAACGAACGTCTCGGTTAACGAAATTTCGGTTAACGAACTGCCTTCCATAAGAATCTTCAATTCGGTTAACGAATTTCTTACGAACTGACCTCAACATGTTTTCGCTTGCACTGGCCGGGCAACCAGCTTTAGTATCAGTCCGCCAATACATTAATCGGTTCTAGGGCTTAAATTCCTTACTATTTTAGTAAATATCAAAAAGTTTATACTATTCAATAATTTTAAAAGTTTAATATAAACTTTTTTAGTCATTTTAACAATTATTGAACATAATTGAAGGTAAAGAAACTAGTTTCTGGCATGCCATCCAGCCTGTTAACACACCAGACAGGCGTTAGTCTCTCTCTGTTTTCAGTGGAGGTAACATCTTGCTTGAGACTCTCTTCAACTAAACGCTTTTTTTCTGTGTTTCCAAGCAAATTATTGGTCATTTTGAAATATATTTTACATATTGACAATATATAATGCAGTGCAGTGTTGATTTAAAGAAAATAATCTTGAAATACACCAAGAGAACTAAAATTTTATGGGTGAAATGGTGCCATGGGGTGACTTCTCTTCCACCCCAATGCCTTCTCTTCTTCCTTCTCCTCCACCCCCATTCTAATCCCATCATCATCATCATCATACAGGCGCCTTCTACATACACACCTCAAAGTAAGTGAACTTTTCTACCATTTTTGTTGAATTTAGGAAATTTTCGGTGAGCTGGAACCAATTACCCAAAAACCCATTGAAACAATGGTTTCGGTTAACTAACTTTTCGGTTAACGAACGACCTTCTGGAACGGATTGAGTTCGTTAACGGAGGGGTCACTGTATATATATATATATATATACACAGTGACCCCTCGGTGTAATTCAAGATTATTTTCTTTAAATCAACACTGCACTGCATTCTATATTGTCAATATGTAAAATATATTTCAAAGTGACCAATAATTTGCTTGGAAACACAGAAAAAAAGAGTTTAGTTGAAGAGAGTCTCAGCACGATGTTACCTCCAGTGAAAACAGAGAGACTAACTCCTGTTTGCTGTGTTAAGAGGCTGGATGCCGCGCATTAAACTAGTCACTTTACCTTCAATTATGTTCAATAATTGTTAAAATGACTAAAAAATTGAATATTAAACTTTTAAAATTATTGAATAGTATAAACTTCTTGATATTTACTAAAATAGTAAGGAATTTAAGCCCTAGAACCGATTAATGTATTGGCGGACTGATACTAAAGCTGGTTGCCCGGTCAATGCAAGTGAAAATATGTTGAGGTCGGTTTGTAAGAACTTCGTTAACCGAATTTTTTTTCGTTAACCGAATTGAAGATCCTTATGGAAGGCAGTTCGTTAATCGAAATTACGTTAACCGAGGTGTTCGTTAAATGAGAGGTCACTGTATATATATATATATATATATATATATATATATATATATATATATATATACATACACACACAGTTGTACCCCACTTAACGGGGTCAATAGAACCCAGAGGGTCCCGTGTTAAGTGAAATCCGCGTTAAGTGAACAACAGAACATATGGGATTAATTCCAATAGAAACCGGCCCGACCCCCAAACTCCACTTTTTGAAGACACATAACTATGTTGTAGTAAAAATAACATCTTAATTTTATGATGGTACATGCACACAATTAATACTTAAGAGAAATAGCGAAATACAGTCGCCAAGTTAATGTCCATTCAAATAATGGACTCAACTCCCTCCCCCTCTTCTCACACTACACTGCTGGCTCTTCCCTCTCTGAGAAATTTTTGGGGGAAAACCACTAAATTTTTATTAAATAATACCTCAAACTAAAGTTAGGATAATACAATTGACATTGCTGGATTCCTTGTAAGACCAGGAATATTTTGAATATAAATGTCATATATTTTGCACAAAAGATAACATATTTACTAGAGAAAACATTTTATCTAAAATTTGTATGTCTAATGCAAAATATATGATGTTTATATTCAAAATGATCATCAAATTATAAGAATTCCAGCAATGTAAATTATATTCTGGCCGGGTAATTTGTATGAATTTTATGAGCTAAAACAAATATCTTCAGTTAATAAAAAAAAAAAATATTCTTCAGGATACTATCTGTCAATCAAAGTACCCCACCTTGCCTCCCCCCTCTTCCAACCGCGCGGTCAGTCCCAACCCTCCCCCCCTCCCCCCACCACTCCTCCCTTCAAGAGAAGAGTGGGTGAAAAAAATAAATTTTAACATTTTGTATTAAATAATACCTCAGATTAAAGTTAGGATAATATAATTGACATTGCTGGATTCCTTGTAAGACCAGGAATATTTTGAATATAAATGTCATATATTTTGCACAAAAGATAACATATTTACTAGAGAAAACATTTTATCTAAAATTTGTATGTCTAATGCAAAATATATGATGTTTATATTCAAAATGATCATCAAATTATAAGAATTCCAGCAATGTAAATTATATTCTGACCGGGTAATTTGTATGAATTTTTTGAGCTAAAACAAATATCTTCAGTTAATAAAAAAAAAAATAATTCTTCACGGGGTAACAGATGGTCGGTCGGTCCCTCCCTCCCCCCCACCCCCCACCAACTGTCCCAAGGAGATGTGTGGGATAACCACTAAATTTTAATAAATAATACCTCAAACTAAAGTTAGGATAATATAATTGACATTGCTGGATTCCTTGTAAGACCAGGAATATTTTGAATATAAATGTCATATATTTTGCACAAAAGATAACATATTTACTAGAGAAAACATTTTATCTAAAATTTGTATGTCTAATGCAAAATATATGATGTTTATATTCAAAATGATCACCAAATTATAAGAATTCCAGCAATGTAAATTATATTCTGGCCGGGTAATTTGTATGAATTTTATGAGCTAAAACAGGCAGTCAGGCAGGGTGGCGGGTGGGGCAAATCTAAAAATAGCGTCTCGAGCCGGACACTCACCGCGTATATGTGGAAAAAAATCCGTGTTAAGTGAAAGTTCAGCTCTGTGACACCAGCGTATATGATAAAAGCAGCGTTAAAGTGAAACCCGCGTTAAATGAGAATATACTGTATGTGCATATATATATATATATATATATATATATATATATATATATATATATATATATATATATATATATATATATATATATATATATATATATATATATATATATATATATATATATATATATATATATATATATATATATATATATATATATATATATATAGTTGGTCCTCATATTACGCGTTAATGTAACCCGGAAGGTACACGGAAAGTGAGAAAGCTTAAAATGAATAACATAACATATGGGATTAATTGAAATGGAGTCGGGCGATCCCCAAACTCCACTTTTGACAACACACAACTATAGTTGTAGTAAAAATATTATCTTAACTTTATGATGGCATGCACACCAATTAATAATTAGAGAAATATCAATAATATTGGGTTCTTTTACTTACATTAGTAGAAAAGATGGCTGGGCACAGGGGATGCGGTTGGTTCGAGGCAGAGGGCAGATTATTGGCCTCACCTGTATCACTTGTATCAATTGTATCACTATCACACAGAGGCTTGGGGCCTCTTTGTCAAACCCCCAAAGTTCATATAAGTCCATATCCTCACTATAATTATCACTATCACTGACTTGGGCGGCTGTAGTGGGTGGCGGTTGAAGAACTGGTCATGTTTTGATGACTGGGCGACCTTATGCTATCATTTTCGCGCCTCTTACACAACATGGCGGGAGGTTTGGATCCAAATGGCGCAGCTTGCCAGCAGCTCTCAGCAATGGGGTTCACGAGCCAGATGAAAATGTTAGGTTCTGGCAAGGCACGTTGCGGTGAAAGCGGAATCAGGACGCGTAATATGAGACCAACTGTATATATATATATATATATATATATATATATATATATATAATATATATATATATATATATATATATATATATATATATATACACAATAGTACCTGATTTACGGTCAAGTGACTACAGAGTACCGCGTTAAGTGAAATCGTAATGGAACAACAGAACATATGGGATTAATTCCAATAGAGACTGGCCCAACCCCCAAACTCTATTTTTTCCGACACAATACCTATGTTCTAGTAAAAATAACATCTTAATTTTTGATGGTACATGCACACAATTAATACTTAAAGAAATGAGAAATACAGTCATCCAAGTTAATGTCCATTCAAATAATGGACTCAACTCCCTCCCTCTTCTCACACTACACTGCTGGCTCTTCCCTCTCTGAGAAATTTTGGAAAACCACTAGATTTTAATAAATAATACCTCAACTAAGTTAGGATAATATAATTGACATTGCTGGATTCTTGTAAGACCAGAATATTTTGAATATAAATGTCATATATTTTGCACAAAAGATAACATATTTACTCAGAGTAAACATTATATCTAAAATTTTATGTCTAATGCCAAATCTATGATGTTTATATTCAAAATGATCATCAAATTGTAAGAATTCAGCAATGTAAATTATATTCTAAGTAATTTGTATGAATTTTATGAGCTAAAACAAATGTCTTCAGTTAATAAAAAAAAAATATTCTTCATACGTGCCCAGATGATTCGGTCAATTCCTCCTACCAGATATTGAGGAAAACCAGAATATTTTCCTTTTTAGTAATAAATAATACCTCAATAAAGTTAGGATAATATAATTGACATTTGGATTCCCTTAAGACCAGGAATATTTTGAATATAAATGTCATATATTTTTGCAAAGATAACATATTTACTCAGAGTAAACTTATATCTAAAATTTGTATGTCTAATGCAAAATCTATGATGTTTATATTCAAAATGATCATCATATTGTAAGAGAATTCCAGCAATGTAAATTATATTCTGGCCAAGTAATTTGTATGAATTTTAAATAAATAAAAAAATATTATACTTCACGCGTATATGAGTAGATGAACGCGTTAAGTGAAAGTTCGGTTCTGGCGAGGCACCGTGTGTATGAGAAATAGCGTTCAGTGAGCATAGCGAAGATATACTATATTATATATATATATATATATATATATATATATATATATATATATATATATATATATATATATATATATATATATATATATATACACATATATACTGTATACTGTATATATATATATATACAGTATTACCACATAGGTTTTTGTTTAAAAATTCTGGTTTTCCCATCTAATGAGAGTAATGGGGGAGGGAGGGACCGACCGACCATCTGGCACGGTGTGAAGAATATTTTTTTTTTTTTTAACTGAAGATATTTGTTTTAGCTCATAAAATTCATACAAATTACCCGGCCAGAATATAATTTACATTGCTGGAATTCTTACAATTTGATGATCATTTTTAATATAAACATCATAAATTTAGCATTAGACATACAAATTTTAGATATAATGTTTACTCTGAGTAAATATGTTATCTTTTGTGCAAAATATATGACATTTATATTCAAAATATTCCTGGTCTTTCAAGGAATCCAGCAATGTCAATTATATTATCCTAACTTTAGTTTGAGGTATTATTTATTATAATCTAGTGGTTTTCCCCCCAAAATTTCTTAGAGAGGGAAGAGCCAGCAGTGTAGTGTGAGAAGAGGGGGAGGGAGTTGAGTCCATTATTTGAATGGACATCAACTTGGCGACTGTATTTCTCTATTTCTCTTAAGTATTAATTGTGTGCATGTACCATCATAAAATTAAGATGTTATTTTTACTAGAACATAGGTATTGTGTCGGAAAAAGTAGAGTTTGGGGGTCGGGCCAGTCTCTATTGGAATTAATCCCATATGTTCTGTTGTTCACTTAACGCGGTACCCTGTGGGTTCAATTGACCGCGTAAAGCGGGGTGCAACTGTATTTGTGTAATGCATGTATGTAGTTATTATGTACAGTAATCTTTTTCACTCAAATCCTAATGAAACACTATTGAATTAGAATACTGTAGCTGGTTGAAGCAAGCTTATAAATTAAAGAAAATACTTGCAGTGTGTTTAATATATTACAGTATGTTATAAATAAATAAATAAACAAATAAATCGGTAAATCCATTTCAAGTAAATGAAACAATTGTATACAACACCGACATTAGTTCAAGTTAAATAACAGACTTTTAAGTGAGTCACTAGTGTTTACACAACACCAACCGGTAACATTTGATGCCATTACTTGAAGTGAACTGGCTTTATTTTAAAAAACCAAGGATGTGTAAACAGCACTGGTCAATGGGATGGTTGGTAAAGGACTACTGGGTCAGTAAGCTCCCAATGGTAAGTGTCACATTTGGGGTACCGGTCTTATACAGCGAATAGGGGTCAAGAGCTACATTTTAAATGGAAATTTTGGGGGCCGTCTTATACACCCCGTCGCCTTGTAGGCCGAGATATACGGTAGGTGGCCCTAGGGTCACCTAGGCGTGAATTTGTTTAAGGTGTAGAAGCTGTCGCCAACACAACAGTCACATCCTAAATTAACGAGTTGCATGACCCAGTGTCAAGGAATAGTCAGAAGATGACTGGACAACTCACCAACTGTACTGGTTATCCATTACCCCGGAATACGATCCGCAAATCAATTAACATACAGGACCCCAATTAATCCTGAAGAGACAGAGGCAAATGGCTTCAAGGGTTATTTATTACCATTGAATGATACTTGATGGCTCAATTTGACTACTTATGCACTTAAGGCAGTGGTACACTGGGCGTAAACACGGTCCAGCCAGCAAAACAAATAGACGTTTGCGTCACACTGGGATGTTTTGTTGGCGCAACTGCCCAACGCAATTAAAACAACAACAAAGCGTCTTGACAAGGTGCGCCATGGCTCCCGTTACTTCAGTTGAGGCCTTGCAGGATTGTGCTCTAGTTTTTCAATTGCTGAAGCAAATTAGACATCTGCAAAAGCTATAGAAACGACAGTGGATGCTTCGTGAAGTTTGTTTATAAGTGGTGGTAGCTGGCTGGTGAAAGAAGACCCTGAGTAATGATTTAATAATACTAAAGAAATCTTAAAGTGACAAATAAATAGAAACCTCATCGTTTTATGTGTTATATTTAACATTATTATTGTTTCATGATTTATTTCAATTTTTATTTGAATATTCAACACCTATTATAAAGCTCATTTGAGCACTAACACTTCCAGCAAACCTTGCCACCAAACTGTTGTACATTTCTCGCAACAGCCAAAATGCTACTGCTTGGTGGGCCAGCAAAACGGGCAACATGTTTGGAGGAAAGTGCCCAGTGTGCTGCTGCCTTTAGATGACTAATTAATGAATAATACAGGGTATATGCAAATGCATAATACTGTACACTACAATATTACTTATTAATTGATGATAAATACAGGGCCCCCCCCCCAAATTTGCGGGGGTTAGGTTCTCAAAATGGCCGTGAATCGCCAAATCCGCGAGTAACATTTGCAGACCGGGGAAGGGGGGGGGGTACATTTTTACTTGCATACTAAGAAATGTATATTCCCTTTAAGTGTTTGCCCTTAGGACAAACATATATGGTACCTCGTGTTTTACGCGCATTTGATTTAAGCGTTTTTGGAATAACGTAATTGTTTAATTAATACCAAAACCTAATTTACGCGCACCTGTTTTTTAAATAACACGCTCAAATTATTTGAAATTTGCCGCATATTCACCTAGCAGCGGAGTCGTGTGTGAGGGCTGGTGAGGTGCTTGTACATATTACTATAAACTCACATTCATATCAACATCAACGATTTTAATATTAATATTAATAATACAGGTCCACAATCCCTTATCCGCAATTCCGAAATCCGAAAAGCTCTGAAAACCTAATGTTTTTTTTGTGGAGCATCACTCGTGTGCATGACATACCCAGAGTGATGCCAAACATTACCCAACGTGGCCAAAGCTTGACCCATGCAGGTGTGAGGCATCAGTTGTGTCTCAGCAGAATATTAATTGCATTGCTGGAGTCCTTGCAAGACAGCAAATAATTTGAACATAGACATCATATATTTTGCACAAGAGATAAAAATTTTAGTCCTTTTGTGTAGTAATTTAGATAAGTTTTCAACTCATATTTTTGGGTAGATACACGTAACTTTCTTCATTTATTTTTACTCATTTACATGCACACACCATCCTAAATACATATTGTGAGAAAGGTAAAGGAAATAATTGTCCTAAAGGCAAACCTGTACTGTACTCAAATGCACTAAATAATTAATAAAAAAAATTATAGCATGTTTATATTCAAATTAATCACTAACTTACAAGGATTCCAGCAATGTAAGGTATATTGTGCCAAGTCAATTCATTGACATTTTATAAGCAAAAAACTTAAACCCCCTCAATATGACTGATAACGACGTCTGGGTCAGTAATCTCCCCGCCGGCTGGTTAATATCTCACCTCACCCCCCCCTCCTCCTCCTCCTGCCCTCAACCACCGACTCACCCATACTCTCGCCTCCGCCTCTGTAGCCTCCCTCCTCAACCCTCCCCTACGCCACCTTGGACAAGCAGAAGTCGCCAGTCGTCAATGTAAGTGTTATTTAAGGTGTTTATTATTGTTTTTTCTTTATTAATGAGTAAGGTAAAAGAATATTTATTGTGATAGTTATAATTTTTCCCCTAACCTGTACCATTTACAGGCATTCTAATGGGAAAAATATGTTTAGTTTACACGTTTTTTAATTATGCGGTGATTTTCAATAATACAGTCAGCCCTTAACATACGCGGGTTTATAATACACGGATTTGCAAATACGCGGATTGCCCCACCGGAGGAATATTCTGTACATTGAAGTAATTGAAGTATACATTCAAATCACGCGCGGCACCGAACACGGGACATCGCCCGCTCCCGCAACCTCACACACACACACACGCATAGCTCTCCCTCACTCAGTCAGTCTCGCTGTAACCACGCTTGTGTTGACATCAGCATTGTACCTGCAAAAATATTACATTTCCGTGAATGTATTATATCAAGCACAGTATGAATAGAATATCACTAATATAAGAGTATTTTAACCGAAAACTACTAAAAAAACGAGTAACATATCTTGAACATCGGAAGGTTAGGTAAAGTCTTTTGTTTTCCTGTAGTTTATCCTAATTTACATTGAAGTTCATTACGTTTCAGCAAAACTACTATTTATTTCTGAGAATATGGAAATTTAATATTTTGCTGAAATGACGTACGTATTACAGTGGAAAGTGACGAAAGCAATGACTCGCTTTCTTTCGTTTAAAAGATGTTACCGTAATCGCTTTTCGAATGGTTTTCAGTTAAAAACTGTTGTATTACAATAATATTCTATCCTAATCCACTTGTGATGCAACAGTTTTTTAACTGAAAACCATTCGAAAAGCGATTATGGTAACATCTTTTGAACGAAAGAAAGCGAAAGTCATTGTTTTCATCACGATTTTATCCCACTTTCCACTGTAATACGTACGTCATTTCAGCAAAAATATTACATTTCCGTGAATGTAGTATATCAAGCACAGTATGAATATAATATCATTGTAATATAACAGTATTTTCACCGAAAACTATTAAAAAAACGAGTAACATCTCTTGAACATTGGAAGGTTAGGTAAAGTCTTTTGTTTTCGTCATGTATTTTATCCTATTTTACATTGAAATACATCACGTTTCAGCAAAACTACTATTTATTTCTGAGAATATATTCATTCAGGCACAGTTAAGGTAAAATATACATGTGCTGTAACATTTTTTTAATTGAAAACGATTCGAAAAAAACATACCCTCTAGCCCTGTTCAAGGATTGATTTTTTGTATTTTGCCGGTTGCAGCGGCTACTTTATTGTGCACCCCACACTCATCCTGTGAGCAGAAGACTGGGAGGAGCTGTTTGGTGCTTAGGATGATGACAAGGAAAATGATTTTGATGGATTTTAATGAAAATATTCAGAAAGACCCTGGCACTGGTCAATTTTGTAATTAAGATTTGTTATTTTTACTACAACATAGGTATTGTGTCGGAAAAAGTGGAGTTCGGGGGTCGGGTCAGTCTCTATTGGAATTAATCCCATATGTTCTGTTATTTCATTTACGCTTTTCTCATTTTACGCGGTACCCCATGGGTTCAATTGACCGCGTAAATCTGGGTACTACTGTACTCTTCATGATATATAATTTTGATAATTTCAAAATATACTATGTGTAAAATAAAGTATAATTTTTTTATTTAGCTCATAAAATTCATACAAATTACCCGGCCAGAATATAATTTACATTGCTGGAATTCTTACAATATGATGATCATTTTGAATATAAACATCATGGATTTTGCATTAGGTATACAAATTTTAGATCTAATGTAATAATTTGGTTTACACAAAGCAAATATTTTATCTTTTGTGCAAAATATATGAAGTTTGCATTCAAAATATTTCCTGACCTGCAAGGAATCCAGAAATGTCAATTATATTATCCTAACTTTAGTCTGAGGTATTATTTATTACTATACGTTAAAATCTAGTGTTTTCACCTAAACATTTCTCAGAGAGGTAGGAGCCAGTGAGCTGGGAAGAAGGAGGGGAGGGGGAGTTGAGTCCATTATTTGAATGGACATAAACCTGGCGACTGTATTTCTCTTAAATGTTAATTGTGTGTGCATACCATCATAAAATTAAGATGTTATTTTTACTACAACATAGGTATTGTGTCGGAAAAAGAGGAGTTTGGGGGTCGGGCCAGTCTCTGTTGGAATTAATCCCATATGTTCTGTTGTTTCACTTTACGCGGTTTTCACTTTCCGCGGTACCCTGTGGGTTCAATTGGCCGCGTAAATCTGGGTACTACTGTGTGTGTATGTATATATATATATATATATATATATATATATATATATATATATATATATATATATATATATATATATATATATATATATATATATATATATATATATATATATATATATATATATATATATATATATATATATACGTAATAATAGGGCAGAGGGTCCCCGCGCGTTGAACAACAGAACAATGGGATTAATTCCAATAGAAACCGGCCCGACCCCCCTCCACTTTTTATATGTTGTAGTAAAAATAACATCTTAATTTTATGATGGTACATGCACACAATTAATACTTAAGAGAAATAGAGAAATACAGTCGCCAAGTTAATGTCCATTCAAATAATGGACTCAACTCCTCCCCCTCTCACACTACACTGCCGGCTCTTCCCTCTCTGAGAAATTTTTGGGGGAAAACCACTAAATTTTAATAAATAATACCTCAAACTAAAGTTAGGATAATACAATTGACATTGCTGGATTCCTTGTAAGACCAGGAATATTTTGAATATAAATGTCATATATTTTGCACAAAAGATAACATAGTTACTCAGAAATTTTTTTTATCTAAAATTTGTATGTCTAATGCAAAATATATGATGTTTATATTCAAAATGATCACCAAATTATAAGAATTCCAGCAATGTAAATTATATTCTGGCCGGGTAATTTGTATGAATTTTATGAGCTAAAACAAATATCTTCAGTTAATAAAAAAGAAAATAATCTTCACGACACTATTTGTCAATCAAAGTACCCCACCTTGCCTCCCCCCCTCTTCCAACCGCGCGGTCAGTCCCAACCCTCCCCCCCACCCCCCACCAAGAGAAGAGTGGGTGAAAAATTTCGATTTTAACATTTTGTATTAAATAATACCTCAGATTAAAGTTAGGATAATATAATTGACATTGCTGGATTCCTTGTAAGACCAGGAATATTTTGAATATAAACGTCATATATTTTGCACGAAAGATAACATACTTACTCAGATTAAACATTTTATCTAAAAATTTTATGTCTAATGCAAAATATATGATGTTTATATTCAAAATGATCATCAAATTATAAGAATTTCAGCAATGTAAATTATATTCTGACCGGGTAATTTGTATGAATTTTATGAGCTAAAACAGGCAGTCAGGCAGGGTCGAGGGTGGGGCAAATCTAAAAATAGCGTCGAGCCGGACACTCACCGCGTATATGATGAAAAAATCCGTGTTAAGTGAAAGTTCAGCTCTGGCGAGACACCGCGTATATGATAAAACGCGTTAAGTGAAACCGCGTTAGGCGGGGTAATACTGTGTATATATATATATATATATATATATATATATATATATATATATATATATATATATATATATATATATATATATATATATATATATATATATATATATATATATATATATATATATATAATTAACGGTTTATTGAAAAAGTTCTGCAGCCCGAATGCTGAAAATATACATTGGACATAAATGACTTATTACATACATTGGTTTAACAAAAGCCTTCATTAGAGAAAGGTAAAGGAACATATAGTGAACCTACAGATTAATGTAGGATTGTACGTGTTGAACAGCAAACACGTAGTGTAGTAACTCCCTCCCAGATGGTGTTAGGAGGGACCTCACTTGATGTAGTGGTTCCCTCAGATGGTGTTATGAGGGACCTGACGTGGTGTAGTAATTCCCTCGCAGATGGTGTTATGAGGGACCACGTGGTGTTGTAATTCCCTCACAGATGGTGTTATGGGGGACCTCACGTGGTGTGATTACCTCACAGATGGTGTTATGAGGGTCCTCACATGGTGTAGTAACTCCCTCACAGATGGTGTTATTAGGGACCTGACGTGGTGTAGTAATTCCCTCACAGATGGTGTTATGAGGGACCTGACGTGGTGTAGTAATTCCCTCACAGATGGTGTTATGAGGGGGCCTCATGTGGTGTAGTAATTCCTTCACAGATGGTGTTATATGAGTGAGGTTTGGTCCCAGGCCTTCCTATCGTAGACGGATTAACACATCGCTGGTTGTTGTTGGGTCTCACGGGCCGTTATCACTGGGTACCTGGGACCTCACTGTGTGAAGGTTAACTTGGGTACGACTGTTACTGTTGAGTTGTTCTCACTGACTTAAGCACTGTTCACCACTGTTCACCTTTGTTTAACACTGGTTCCATTCCTTTCCTAAATGAAATTGTAACTTCTGGCGAGAACTTGTTGATATTCCGGTGAGGAGGAGGGTTCAGGGAAAGGGGTTGGTATGGGCCAACTTAACAGTTGACCTGGCTGCTCCGAGAGGAGCGCCAGGTACATCTTGACCCTTCGGTGGTCAAGGATGTAGTGTGTGTGTGTGTGTGTGTCCGTGCATGCGTGCGTCCGTGCCTGCGTGCGTGCGTAGTTACTCCCCGACTTATGACCACCCAGACACACAACCGCCTTGGTCGTACCAAAATTTTGTCAAATTACGTATTTTCGAGTCCCAACGTCAGTGATTGCGTTGTGTGCTGACATAATTTCTGTTTGTAATTCACTTTAAAATGGCTGGCAAGCTCAAAAGTGAGAGAAAAGAGACACCCATTTTAGATTTTCTATGTAGCATTTTCGATTTACGACCGAAAATATCGTTAACTGAATCCATTGTTTCAATGGGATATTGGGTAATTGGTTCCAGCTCACCGAAAAGTACATACAGTACAAAGTAAAAAAAAAAGTGCAGTAAAGTACACTTAATTTAAGGTGTGTATGTAGAAGGTTCCTAGTTGATGATGATGGGAATTAGAAGTGGGGGTGGAGAAGGGAGAAGAGAAGGAAGTGGGGATGGAGGAGAAATCACCTTTCAGGGGACCCATGCTTGTTACAGTAGTTTCACCAATAAAATTTTAAGTTCACTAGGTGTAATTCAGGATTATTTTATTTAAATCAACACTGCACTGCGCTATATATTATCAATATGTTAACTAAAGTTCAGAATGACCAATGATTTCAATGAAAAATGCAAAAATATTCAAGACACCAAGAAAATAGACGCTCCCTCTACTGTTTTCAAAACTCAACTGACGCCTTGTGGCCAACTCACGCATCTGATGGGTGCACAAAAACTAGTTGCCTGTACTGCATAATTATCAGTACAGTATGTTAAATAAATGTTAGAATGACTAATTATAGAAAATGCAAAAATATTAAAGAGCACAACTTTCTTGATATTTACTCCACTGGAAACGAATGTAAACATTGACCGGATTACTGAATTGGCAGACTAGCCCATCAGCTGCTCAGCTGATGCTCGCAACAAAACGTGATATTCGTAAGGATTTCATTAATCGAATTTTTGTTCATTAACCGAATTGAAGATTCTTATGGAAGGTAATTCGTTAACTGAAATTTTGTTAACCGAACCGTTCGTTAACTGAGGGACCACTGTATATATCAACCGTTCATGAAATGGAAGCTACTTAATAATGGTCAGCACAGTTACTCTTTTAAGCCAATAGTTACTCTAGTGGTTACTCTAGTTACTCAAAAGTTCCACCACATTAAATTATCCCATAAACAAGCAAGCTTACACCCACAAGGTAGAGTTCACTCGGTTGCATACAGGAGCCATTGATTCCCATTAATGTTAGTTGAAAAGTGAGAGCAACAGAGGTAAATCTGCTGCTGAGTGTCAGGTCACTGTTCAGCCAGATGGTATATGACTCCAGTCAGAATGGGGTGGGGTTCCTCAGGTCACCTCTTCCTAGCCAGGTTACTAGGTAGAATTAGGGTTATTTAGCTTGAGCCCCCTATGTTCCCTGTGCACCCTCTTCCTCAATGTGATGTGTACAGTATGTCTTAGCTGGGCACATGGTGTCCTGGGTGGTCTGCTCGTCGGACTCCGCATTTAGGGCTCCCAGCCAGGGATGGCTAGGACCCTGGTCTCACCAGCTCACTCCACATGTGCACTTGCACACAAATCAGGCGCAATCAGGGTAATCGTCTAATCAATCAGCCAGTCAATCAGGTCATCAACCTGGTTGTTATATCCATGCCAGGTCACCAGTGACGTATCTCGCCCATCAGGTAACACCAGCCACCATGTAAACGTCAAAAAACCTAGAATAATCCTCCAATTAGCCACTTGGATTACTCCTACTAATGCCTTTCTATTCTTTTTCACGCATTTGAAGGGAATTTGCTTGTGAGTAATGTAGATGTCACTCGCAAGAGTTGTGAGCATGTGGGGTTTAAAGCATACCCTGAGGAGTTGGGCACGTCCTTACCCAACCCAGTCAGGAGGGAAAGTAAGGGCGTTTGAACTTCTCTGTCCTACAGATTTCCTCAACCCAAAGTCCATTTTACCTTCATTTTTTGATTAATCTTTTAATTTTCACTGGTGGCCTTTTTCTTATGTAGGGAGTGGCAAGCAGCTATTTTAATATTTATTTATGCCTTTCATCCATACAAGAACATCCCTTACGGCTTGCCAGTAATATTTTAATTAATAGTGAATGCGCATGGCGTCATGCTGTTCATATTTTAATTATTTTCCTCAGCTGATAGGTCGCTTCTTCTCCGTGGAAAATTATCCCATGCAAATTTTTTTAATATTACAGTGGGGTATGCTATAACGAATCTAATTGGTTCTAGAACCTTGTTCGTTATAGCATTCGTTCATTTTAGGATTAATCCGTTCCAGGCCCCCAAATACAACCACTTGACACTGAAAAATATAATATAAAATTGTAAAAATTGTAAAAAAGTGCATAAATATGCATCTAAACCCCTGAAATAAAGAATATCATTAATATTTGTAATAAAAAACAATAAATTAGAAAAAAAAAAATTAAAATAATGTTCGTTGTAGGAGTTTCGTTCGTTATAGCATTCTCAATTTTATAGGTAAAACCGTTCGTTATAGGAATATTCGTAGTAGGATATAACTGGCTTGTACCTTCCGCAACAGTGTATAAATTAATTGACAACAATATCATGCTCACCTCTCAGCAAAAGAGCTGGTCATGGTAGTTCCATTATCCGCTGCAGGGTGCACTTGACCAGGACAGGTGAGGGTGGACCACCCATGCTGCTGCACGATAGGCTTGTGGCGCCATATATTTTCATGTCCGAATTTCAAAATATGATATATGAATAACGTTAATCACGGTACAGTACTGTATTCGGTTATTTATTCAATGAGACAATGGTTATTTATGAACACTACATGTGACATAAACACTCTTGCAGCTTACTACAGTGTGATGTCGGCCTATTTAGGGACTCAACTTCAAGAGTAGACTACTGTACGTATTTGTAATGTTAAATTTATTTTTGCAATTTAAGAAGTAAAACAAATGCTCAATTGAGTTTGTGCAAGTTTCTGGAAGCAAAACTTGTCCAGTCTACTGGTGGGCCAAGGGTAACAGATGAATCACCAAGGACCCAGAAAACTGAAAAATACTCAAAACTGATTTACTCTTGGGCTTAAGGGTCGTGAATTTAAGAATGTATACCTGTACAACTAATTGCAGCTTGATATCTTCAAAATAACAAAAGTTAGGAGCATTAAAAAATCCACCCAAACTGCTATACTCAGAGTCGTGAGTGTTAACAAAGTACGCTGCTCCCAAAACTCAATCAACCGTGACTTCCTAGCTAACAGGAATCAGCCATCATTTCCACAACTCTGGTTGAAATTTCATAAAAAAGGAGATGGGTCAGTCACCCAGGGATCTCTGAAAAGTGTTGAGGCATAAATTTTTTAATTAGATTAAAATTATTTTTATTCCTTTATATGATGAGTGGTATGCTGTAACAATGATAATAAGTGTGAGTGTTGCTGGTCCTCAGTACATGGAGAGAGGGTACTGGCTTCCAGCCAAGGAACCGGAGCTGTACCTCGACCTATTAGAGTTGCTTCACGGCCATCAAGACTCTCGGATAAGATCAAGATGGAACCACCAGGTATGAATCCTTTTTGATGTGTATTTGATATATTTAGCTTTATTGAAGTTGTTTGCATTACTAATGTATAGAAGTGTGAAAATCTTTATAATGCTCAAAATACCATCACTAGTGGACATGATTTAAGTTTCACATACTGTACATAGATGCTTTCCCTCAACCAAGCTTAGAACTTTCTTGTACATTACAGCCAAACCTCTATTTATTGTATCCCAATCTATGATAATTTGCGTTAACATGGCTGATATAATAAGATCACTTCCCTATTTACCAAGTAAAGAAGCTTGTATTAATGATATTCGTCATCCCGCCAAGTCGGCATATGGAACTCATCACTCACTTCATTTGTCAGCTATGATGTCATCTACCCTAATGCCACCTCATGGCCATCTGGTGAACTACTGTATTTTCTCAATTTAACGAACTAATTCAAACCGCCCCTGTTCGTTAAATCAAAATTTCTGTTAAATGCAATTTTCCGTTATTTCTCATATTACTGACCTATGGAATGTCAGGTCACCCTTTCTTGGCGGGGGGATTAGTGGGTCTCATGACCTGAAGATGTCTTGAATAAACACAAAAGCTAAAGTATTTTTAGTGAGATTGTGATAAGTATAAGTATAAATAAGCAAAATTGTATCCTTTTTACATTACATAACATTTTAAAATATGGGGTGAGAAAGCAGAAAGGTGTGGGAAATTAGAGAGATGGAGTAGAAAGGAGTACTGTATAATACGCAACAGTGTGTTGCCGAGCACTCCTCAACAGCTAATGTTTATCTCGCCACTAGGCAGCCACAACAAAACCCTCACTGGATTCTTGTTGTCTTAAATTCCTCTCTCTCTATGTGTGTGTGTGTATGTGTGCGTGCGTGCATGCGTGCGCGTCCGTCCGTCCGTCCATCCGTCCTCTTTTACACTTTTTCTAGGTGTTTACATTGTGTGGCATTTAGGGAGGAAGACCAGGCAGGGGAGGAATAGGTGAGCTTGGGAAGTACGAATGTTGAGTAAACACTGAGGAGCTCGGGTGCAGGAACTCCGAGGGACTTGAGTCAGGGGAGGAGGTGGAGACGAAACTAGAGGATTTGACAACTTTACTGACGTGTTTTTTCCACTTTAGTTAGTTATATATAGTGATGCCTGGGAGCTTAGTGGATTCTACAACCTGGAGTGTGTTGGGGACTAAAGTAATGGAAGGGGGTGAGACAATGTCGGAGGAGAGGTTAATATGCATAACCATGGTCATGCTATGATTGTTGGTGGCCCAATTTTGGGGACTGTTCAATTAATCCTGGAGGGCAGTGTAGTCGGGATCCGAGTTGTTGACACTGATCGCAATGGTGGAGTCGTCAACATATTTCCTGTGAGCAGGGGTTTCTCTTAGGGCATCATTGATAAGCATAAGGAAGCAGAGTGGTCTCATCTTGGTGCCTTGGGGGATGCCACAGGTGAGTGACTGAAAAGTGGAGACTGCCCAGACGGGGGACTCAAATAAAAAAAGCATAGCTACGTGTTTTGTGGACTATTGAGCGTAATATGAATCGTCTGATTTTACGTTAACTGAAGTGTACGACTGTGGTCATTACCAAGCTTTCACCTCCCAAAGATTCGTATTATGCAGTATAGTCAACAAAACATTTACAGTAATTACATAATCTTTCAAAACAAAGCATACTGAAATACTTGGTAATTGTCAACAATACAGCCAACATACATATTAAAAAATTTTCCCATACATAAAAATTTGCACCTCAAAGAAATAAAGTTACAAAACTTCCAGACATGGGTAAATGAAATTAACAAAGCAATGGACACACACAAGACCATAATCATAAATCAATATTACGGAACATAATAATAAAAATAGGCTTCCCTCAAGACTTATTGTACTATTTTCATCACTTTGTAATAAACCTAGCCATGCCTATGTGTGTTTCTGATACTTACCATAACATTATCTATATCTTTAGTGGGTCTAAATGGTCATAAAATGGGAAAATTGGGGTTGGGTCTTGGGTGCCTGGAACCAATTAGAATAAATTCCATAGGTTCTGTACTTTCGTTATCGTGTTTTTCGTTATCACGCACTTGGCGCGGTCCCAATTAGGCGTGATAACCAAGGGATGACTGTATAGATAAAAGATCAAAAAATTGTTAAAATATTTTATTTATTGCACTAATTATATTCATAAATACTGTACAGTAGACTTGCAACTTGCACGTATTTTTCTTATGCAGTTTCAACTATATGTGGATTACCTTGGGGGTTAGGTTACAATTTCCAATTTCAAACTAAAAATTTTCAAAATGGGTCGCACGCGCGCCAAGCACTAGCCCGCCAAAGCTCCACCCTTGTCATCTGTCTACATAAAGTTTTTCAACTAATATTTTTGGCTCGATGTATGTAACTTTCTTA